>NW_024064773.1:184785-207603 GCF_009727055.1 Benincasa hispida | reverse complement strand
CTAATGGACCTATAGATCATGGGCTCCAACGATCCGAGATTAGCTGGCTAAACTCTTTAGACGGAGCTAATCAACATTCGTTAACTAATGGGTCATTCCACTATAGTCCCGTAGTTGCACTCCCCTCACTATAGATATATTTGTGTCCATTTGATATAACTATGATTAGTAAGTTAATCTTTCACAGGTTGTTCATAATCTCAGTTGGGTCATAAAAACCGTTAAACCCCCGAGACTACATCTTATTCCTTAAGTTCCACTGATCCTCTAATGAACAATTGGTTTAAGGTCCAACCTATAAACCGAACCCCTCTCAGGCCAATGAGAAGGTGGGGCCCTTGTTCAAGACCTGGATTCAGTACTAAATGGAACAACCTTTCTATTATCCCTATAACGAGTAAGAGTGAATTCCGTCTTACACCCTATGTTCCCAGTTATCCACCTGATCTTATCCCTGAAATGGGAACCTTATTGGGCCAGCGATAATGAGCTGCCCTCACCTATATAGATCTAAGGATAATTCCGAGTGAACAGGAGTTCATAGTTAGCTTAGGATTAAGATTAAGTTACATAGGTCATCAATTAACAAAATAGTCAGTTTTATACATTAAACGACATTTAGAACGTAAAAGTGACTATTTCATGGTTTAGTCTTATGTAAACTCTTTACATAGGATGCCCCCATTTTCATGTCTCTACATGAACGGAAATGGGCCGCATCCATAGTGTCCCCAGAATAAGGCGCCCAACCTTATTTATATACTATAGACCATTTTGGCTATATATATTTGAACTTGATCCACATTTATGTCGCTACATAAAGTTCAAACTTAAACTTAATAGCCTCGGAACCTTAGTTTATTGGATTCATGAATATAGAATTTAAATTTACTAAAGATTTTCAATAACTGCTTTATTGAACAAGAATAAGATATTACAAACTACGAGTTTTAGGAAATAAAATCCAACTAAGAATGACTTATTTCTTAGTCTGATCTTACGCAAACTCATTGCATAGGACGCCTCCACTCCTCATGTCAATACATGAACAAATCAGGATCACTTCGTTTGTAGCATCTTACAACATATTGTAACTACAGAGTGGGCTACATCCGATAGTGTTATCAGAATAAAGCACCCAACCTTATTTGTATAACTATAGACCGTTTTGGTTATCTACTCGAATTTGATCCATCTTTATGTCTCCACATAAAGTTCAAGTATTCATATAATAGTCATGGGTCTTGGTTTATTGGATTTAGTCTTTACAAGTGCAATTTACAAATTGAATAACAACTTTATTGAAGAAATGTTGAATAATATCTTTATTGATAATAGAATATGTTTAACTTTACAAATTGCAAATTTTAAGACATAAAACCCAACAGAATTCTTCTTCCCTACAAAGAAAGGACTTTGAGCAATTAGGTAAATTTTGAACGAAAGATTCCTTTTGAGTGGTATAATCATTCCAGTTGCAAGAAGATTCAATAATCTTTTTACATTCCGCATGTAAAGTCTAGTACTCCTCAAATTTGAATGGCCTATGATGACCATCCTTCCTAGAACAGATATCTAATAAATCATATAAAATTGGTTTGTGATCAGAGCTCCCCCAATCTAATGACAAATCTTCGATTTAGGAAATAACTCATCGAGTGTTTCATTGCATAAGAATCTGTCCAGTCATCATTGCATTCTCTGAAGTTTTCTAATAATGAATAGGTTTTAGGAGGACTTCCATGTTTTTCATGATCCCAAAGGATCTCATTTAAGTCACCTCCAATTAACCAAAGGGAATCATCATAGTTGTGTAATCTCCTTGTTAGATCCCAAGTAAAATATTTCTTGTAGGTCTCTGAAAAGCCATATATACTTGATAACCTCCAAATTTTCCTATTCCAGCTTAGGCTAGCATCAATATGATGAGACGAGGATGATTGAATGTTGACTGAGATCTCTTTTTTCCACAATGAACAAAGATCGGCTTTAGCTCCTTCACTATTTATCGTTAAGCAACCATCAAAGCCATAATGAACTCGGATTCTATTGGTAATATCATTACCACCTTTAGTTTCAGAGAGAAAAAAAACAAGACATCTGGGATATGAACGTGAGCGAGCTCTCGCAACCTTTGGATTGCTTTAGGATTGCCCAATCCTTGAGCATTCCAACAAAGCAGCTTCATGTTGTGTGGTAAAGCTAATCATCAGTCACTGCCAATGTAAAAGCCGCAGCTTGAAGATCCACATCATTGATTTTCTATCTTTTTTCAATAAAATTCTTTCCATCAATGTTAGTTTTCTTTTCATTTTGTCTTTAGAGGAAGTTGGAGAATCGTTCATGATAGTTACTTTTGTTTTCCTTTTCCAGTTTTTCAATTTTCTGATATTAAGTGAACTTTTTGCATCATTGTTTGAAGAATCTGGGTAATGATCTCCCCAAGCTAAATTATAAATATTTAGGAGCCATCCTCGAAGCTAGTTTTCAACTTCTTCTTCTCTGTATTTGTTGGAATATCACTTGAAAAAGCTTTAAGTATTTCAATATGGCTTCCACCATTTGTTTTATGCAAATCCACTGGCTTTGTAGAGGTATCAACTTCTTTTGAAAAGCTAGCTTTCTAAATAACAACATTGCAGTCCTGTTCTTGATTTGCTACATTCATTGGTACATTTTCATAGCTCTGTTTTCGAGTCTCGCGAACAGAGGATGGAGGTTTTTTCCTTGTCTTAGATATTCCTTGACATTTTAGCCAATGCCCATATTGGAGAATTTCAATACCATCATTTCTTGAATGTTTTTGGTGAAATTTGCAAGTTTGAATCGTGTGACCAATGCGACCGCATGAAGTCTTTCGTATCTAAAGTTTATCCATCGGCCTTCCGGATGAGAAGTTGTTTTGATTCTTATACCACGTCGAAGAGGTTTTGAGATATCTATCTCCACTAGAATTCTCATGTTTTCTCCCCAAGAAAAACTTCCTTGGTTTGAATTCGCATTGATGAAGGTTCCGATTATATTCCCAAACTGTTCAACCATAAATTTTTGTTGGTATCCCAAGGGGAGATCTAAAAGTCTTATCCAGAAGGCCACCATGTTAAAGTTGTATTCGAACATGCCCAGATCAATCTTTGGAGATTTCGTTCATCGTATCTTCCTCGTCAATAAGTTTTAGTTTTTTCCGATCGTCAACTAGGTCATTCGCTTCCACCTTCACTAGGTGACACAAAGAAAGACAAGATAACTCAAAGCTACTCGATAAAGCCTCACAAAGAAGGATCTTGAAAGCCTCACCCTAAGATAAAGCAATTTTATAATTAATTGAAATAATTAACAATAATTAATGTAATTTGTGACACCTTTTCAAAGAGTCAGGATGGCCGAGTGGTCTAAGGCGCCAGACTCAAGTTCTGGTCCTCGAAAGAGGGCGTGGGTTCAAATCCCACTTCTGACAATTTTTTTTTTTCCATTTTTTCAAAATAATATTAACATTAAAATAACGTAAATAATAATTTGAAACCATCTCCTCGGATTTCCCCTTTCTTCTCCGTTTTTGACCTAATTCTTTCAAGCTCTCCGCAAACAATGAAGAATCCCACTGGAAAAGACGAAGATCAGAATCGCTCTAATTCGAAATTCATGAAGAGCAAGAAACACAAGAACATGAAACGGTTGGGAGGGAAGGGCCTTTCGCTCGAGGCGTTCGCGAATGCTAAATCAACCACCGATTACTATAATCCGGCTTTGATAAGTATGATACTGCTCAACTTTTGTTTACCTTTTATTTTTTTGTCAGGATGGCCGAGTGTTCTAAGTATCCTTTTAAGTTTACTTCTCACTTGTTGATAGTTCTGTAGAATCTAGATTTTGGGCTCTTTGTTTAGTTGTTATGGGATCGAAATATTGTTGCAATTCCAATATATTGGGGGAGAATGAAAAATGTGTATTCATTGTGTTCTATTTTGTGTTTAGAAGGGGGATTACATTGCAAAATTTTGGAAATTGGATACTGGAGACTGGATATAAGTGAATTTCTTCTGGTGTTATAACAGATTTATGAATTTTGTTGGTCTTTGTTTATGGTAGTGATTGACTCTTATGTATGTATCTTCTGTTCAGAAAAGCAAAGAGAGTTCTATAAAAATGCTAAACATGTCAGCAAGTATAAGAAGTTAGTGAAGTATCAGAATCAGCAGAATGAGAGGCCCTCTAGCTCTACTGTTGGACTTGTTGAGGTATGACTGTATGATGAGTATCTAATATCGCCTAAAACTTCGATTATATTGGTTAACTTTCAGTGCTTGGTGAGTTTTGGACTCTTGAGATGCCTTTCTTTTTGTCGAATGAGAAAATAGTATTGTAAAATATTGCATTACATGATCTGTTGCAAGTGTTCCTATAGAGAGAGAGGGAGGGAGCTTTGTTTTCTTTTTGGTTATGGATAGGCATTCAACCCAATGAGCAGCTATTTCATTCCATTCTTGTTGTCGAGAGAGAGAGGAGCTTTGTTTCTTTTTGTTTGTTGAAGTTTTTTCATTTTCTCTCATAAAAGAAAAAAAAAGGTTTTTTCATTTTCAGGTGCCTCTTCTCACTATTTGTTTATTGTGATTTGAGTAGACATTGAACCTAACGACCATCTGTTTCATTTGATTCTTATAATCCAAAAAAAAAAAATCCAATTGTTTTGAACTTTTTTAGAATGGAATATTTATGGAAGTTAAGGTTCCCTATATTGGAGAGTGGAAGGGGACATCTCTATTTAATATCATAAAGGATGGGAATGAAGAACTGGTGCCCGTTCCATGCATCTTGAGCAGAGAGCTAACCTGGAATGAGATGCATTTGAATAAAAGAATGAACTCAACCAAAGAACTACAATTGACAAGACCATGATTTGAAAGAAGAACAAAAAACAAGAGATTATTTTTTGTCGAGAACCCTGGAAAATAAAATCGAAATTGTCGAAAGCTTTGCGAGAAAGAGTGGAGCACTGTTTCCTTTTGTTTGTTGAAGTGCATGTTACTTAAGGTGTTCAGAAAATTCGATGAACCCTACCCATAGAGTTTTTAGTTGGGTTATATAATGGTTTGAGTTAGGTTAATTTAAATGAAAACAGGTAGGCTAGATTGGTTTATGAGTTTACTTAAAAATCAGTTTAGTTGATTAAAACATATTTATTCTCCAACCACTTCTTAAAATTTTTTAGTGTTTATTTTTCGTTTCATAATATAAAATGGCGTTGAGTGAGTTACTAGTGTTGTTGAAGTGAGCCAAGGTGCTCACTTACTATTTAGGGAGGCTGCCAATATGTGGTGGGTAGTTATTTGGATGCTAACTAGCTAGAAAAACTATTTGGGAAGGGCCACTACAATGTGGCTGATAGTTATTAGTGAACCTCCAAATTTTTAATGTACATCCTTTCGTTATTAAAACCTGACCATATTGTGGCGGTCTCATTGAATAACTCATTTCCCAACTAACACTTACCACCTAATGGCGAGGTCCTTGAAGTTATGATGCCATGGTGTGCCATCACCGATAGGCATGGGAGTACCATGTTGAAGGCAGGCTTGATGGGCTTTCTCTAAAAAAAATAAAGAAATCCTTGGTAGCCCACGGAACATAAAAGGCTGTCTCCCTTATGGGGAGAGAAAAGTAAGAAGGGGACGAAGGGAGCTGATCGGAAGAGAATGAGTAAAAAATTCAAGATAAAATTCTAGTTTTTTTAATCTATTATTTATTAATTAATAATAATTATTAGGTACGCCTGCATCATTTAGTTGATTCCTTTTGGTTTAGTAGATTCCTTTTGGTTGCCACGTGCCTCAAGGCGATTTTGGAGATTCGTCGCCTTAAAGATACATCGATTACTTTGAATATAGTGAGTTACTAATCTTAATTCAATGTTTGAGAATGGATAGATAAAGGTTTCAGATATTAATATTTTACTATTTCTTTTGTTAAACAGAATTTTGTGTAAGCGACCTAAGTAATCATAACGTACTCTACCCGTTGGTTTGGAATGTTTCATTACTTTATTGTGGTTGTTTCGTTGAAAAAGTTTACAATCCGAAGTCCGAACAATTGGGTTTGATCTAAAGTATAAATCCATCTAATCCAAACCAACCAACTCCCATGAATTCCCTTTGTCATTGCTCATTTATTGTGATCTGAACGAGCATCTGTTTCATTCCATTCTTGTTATAAAAAGAATCTGCTGTGCAAATGTGCTGCTTGAACTATCAGCTGACTCACTTTATTTCTGGTTCATAAAGGATGAAAATGAAACAAAATTCGAGAATCATACGAACGGCAGACGTGGGAAAGAAAGGAATAAAGGTGTACCTAGTCTCCAGGCACTGTATGAGAGAAAGCATGAAGAGAAAGAGAAAGCAAGAATGGAGAAAGAAGCCATTATTGCTGCAAAAAAGGAAGAACAAGAAAGGGCTAAAGCTAGACGAAACGCTACAAGAGAAAAAATGTTCAAAAGAACACAAAAAGGTCAGCCAGTTATGAAGTACAGAATTGAGCATCTTTTGGAGACTATTGGTGGAGCCTCGATGAAGCACTGAGGCCTTTGGTTTTTTTCAATGAACTTTGTAGAAGAATTTTTTGTCGCTTTAGGAATGTATATTTTCTCTTGTACCTTTAGTTTGCTTCATTATTCAATCAAATGATTCCAGTGTATTACAATTTTTAATCTAATCTAAATAATCCAAATGCTTAATATTATCATATTGCCGTCCATTTGCAAGTGTTTGGATGTATGTCTCTGAGCTTTTTGTTGAATGTTCAATGAGAAATGATTCTTTTCTCTTCCAATTAGGTGTTCAAACACGTAAAGTCCCTTTCATAATGTTTCTTAAAGAATCTCGACTTATTTATAACGTCATATTACCTTTTCAGAGGTAGGACGACATGGTTGACTCTGTGTTATCAAGTAGTCTCTCTTTCTCACATATAGATACATAATTACATACACACACAAATGGTTGAATGTTCGTGATGCATCGGTCACAAGAAGGTTTAAGGAGAATCAGAATGGATTCATCATCTAAGCGATTAGCCAACAACATTACAGTATCATAGAATTCAGCATGAGAAGAAGGTTTTCATTAGAATTGGAATTGGTATGTTCTGAATGAAACAACTCAGCATCTAAGAATTGGTTTCTTTTGAAAATTGAGATTACCCAACAAATTACAGTATAAAAGATGACTTTCCAAATAGAAAGGTGAATCTACAAAGAAAGATTAATAGCATACAAGAAACGAACTCGGAAAGCTTCGCCCTTTGGGACGATCAGAGTTGAGACTCAAGGCCAATGATGGATAATATAAGCTCGGCGCGGTTGAGGCTGGCAGATGACCATGAGGGTGAGAGCTATAACAATGGCCATCATAAGTCCCATAAGATCCAATCCTCCACCATCATCATCAGCAGAGCAACAAAGCTTCCCCATCTAATTTTACAGAGCAAAAAGAACTTCCTTCCCAACAAAGCCTCAAATTCAGCCTTATGAATCAATTTCCTCTAATTAATAAAGATGTAAACATTTGTGTCAATGTCAATAGCTGACCTCAAAAGAGGGCCCCATATGACAATTGTAGACTTAGAAATGTCTCAAGTCTTTGTTAATCTTTGTTTTTAGCCTACCAATTGGTTCTCCTTGCCTTTTTATTTATCATTTTATCTTCTCAAGGGGAAAATTAAGGGGGAAACAACATTTTGTTTGGCAACAGCTCCAATTTAAGTTGATGTTTAAGAACGCATCATGTCGGAGCATAGTTTAGTGGATAAGACGTCAACTATCATTTCAAATATTAATGATTTGATCCTTCCAAAAGAATTAAATAAGAATGTACCATGGTAGCGTTTTTTATTTTTCAAGAAAATTCAAACTATAACATGAAGTAAATGAATGTTTGGTAAAATAATATAAATTTTTAGAATTTATCTATAATGAACAAATTAGACATATTGTTCTAGTTATTAATTTATTGATAGGTAATATCTATTTTATTATAAGTTAATTGTTTAAAATATTATATGATTTAAATTGTAAGTTGTTATGTTTGATGTAAATTATTTGATAAAAGTTTAAGAAAAACAATTGTTATTAAAGAAAAAAATTGAGCCAATCAAAATTTTGTTGATATAGAGTTAATAAGATGTGAAAAAAAAGTCTTAGAAAAGTTGCTTTTAAAAATAAGCAGCTACCTAATTTTACAACTAAAGTGAGTTTATCTCAATCGTAATTGACCTGATTTTTCCTTCTTGAAGTCGAAGATTCGATCTGCCACCTCCACAATCTTACTAAAAAAAAAGTACCTAATTTTTCTCATAAAAGAAAATTTAAAAGTAATGTTTAGATATATATTGAAAGTTGAGATGTCAAAATCTTCACCCCCAACATGTTTTAACTAAAAAAAAATGCCAAGAAGCAAATCATCATTCAAACCATATACTAATTAGGCATACAATAAAATAATTAAAATAAATCATGAAATTGATTTCTATCAAGTAGAGCCTATATAAAATGATACAGTATAATGAAAGCAAGAAGACAAAGTTTTATGAATTAATTAATTAGTTGTTTCATTATTATTATTTTTAATAGCTTCAATTATAGTATCTAACAAAGAAGTAGTCTATGTGACAATTTTAATTAACATTATAAGGTAAATTCAAATCTACTCAATGTTTTTATTGAGTCAAACCCAAAAAAAATCAAATTAAAATTAAAATTAACTCTTTAATTAGTGAAATTGAAAATATAATAACGTGGAAAACCAAACACCTTTGAAAATTCTAGGAAGAGACTTGAATAATCTTTTTTATTTATTTATTTTTCCCTACTCTTTAGAAGAAATTTCTTGGTAGGATTCTTAATTTGGTGTGTTGTAATTTTTTTAAGGATTTTTAATTATGATTCTTTATTAGGTGTTGGGAATTTTTTTTTTAATTCGTGAGTATTTTTTATTAGGTGTTGGTAATTTAAAATTTGTGGAATTCCACTTGAAAAAAAAAGAAGTCTACCATTTAAAAGAAAAAAAAAATAGCGTATACAGTTTTACCATAAAATTATGACGTAGATTTTGTATATAAAAATATTAAGTTTCTAATTAGTTTATCTGTTTATTTATATAAAAAGTTTTATTAAATCTTCACACTAATTTCAACGATGAGATTAAATTATTACAAATTTGAAATTATAAAAACTAAATTGCTACATACTAAAGTTTATGAACTAAATTGTTACAAAATTGAAAATATGGAGACTAAATTGTTAAAAACCAAAGTTTTGGGACTAAATTGTTACTTCGATGAAATTTTAATGACCAAAAGTGATTTTTAATCCAAATAATAAAATAAAAATAAGGGGAAAATATATTTTTCGTTCCTAGGTTTTGAGTCCAGTTTCTTTTTAGTCCATAGGTTTCAAATGTTATACATTTTGTTCTTAAGTTTTGAGTTTGGTTTTAATTTAGTTCCTAAGTTTCAAAATTCTATAATTTTAACCTTAACATGTGAATTTTGGTTCAGTTTGGTCCAAATGTTTCATGATTTACACTTTTAATCTCAAATTTTCATTAAATACTCAATTTCTATCTTTAGAGTTAATTTATGTTAATAAATTAAAAATATTTAAAAGAATTATAATGAATTAAATTTCACTATTTTTATTTAAAACTAAGTTTAGAATTTCACTTCATAATGATTTTTAATTAATTGATAGAAATTGACTCAAGAATTGAAATTAAAGTTAATGAAAAATTGAGGTTAAAAATGTAAAATCTTGAAACCTAGGGACCAAATCTCAGCAAAACTCAAATCTCAAAGGTAAAATTGTAACATTTTGAAACTTAGAGACTAAATTGAAACAAAACTCAAAACTTAAGGACTAAATGTGTAAGAATTTAAAACTTGAAGATCAAATAGAAACTAGAACCAAAATCTAAGGATGAAAAAGGTATTATTCATTAAAAATGAAATTTGGGAGGATTTTCAACCATAGAAAAAATTATTTGAGAAAGTTGGAATGGTGTAGCAAATAATTTTATACTAAGCAACATAACAAAGTTTTGGTTTAATTTTGGATGTAAAAATTAAAGGGGACAAGCACATTGTATAATTCTTTTCTAATAATGGGGAGAGAGATTGTAAAAACTTATGAACATTTGAGATTCTCATTTACAATAGTAATGAGCATATTAGTCAAACATGAGAATATGTTCTTTTTTTTCCTTCTTTTTTGAGTCAAAAATAATAAAAAGGACCCCATCTTCCACATCTAAAAAAAGGCAGTCTTAACTATTATGCAACAATATGAGAACAACTATTACTCATCCATTTACATCCAAATAATGATAATAATAATAATAATAATAAAATTGAACATTGCAATCTTATCAAGTTCTCTCTTTCCCTAAATTTAAAATTTAATTAACATTATTATTCTGGACTAATAATAAATTTATTGTTATGGGTGATTTTTTGGCTAAATGTAGAAGCGACATAGTGAAGAAGAGGAAAAGCTATTGAACCAGAAAAACGATAGTAAACAATTTAGGGGTGTTCGTGGTTGGATTGAAGAACATTTTAGACCCAACCCAATTGGTTCGGGTTGTAAATTTTTTCAACCTAAATAACTCATTAAAAAAATGAATCCAATCCAATCCAACTATGAAACATTTGTTTGGATTGGTTCAGGTTACTTGGATGATTTATTTAAATTTTGTTCTAAAATGGAGTAAAATGTTAATACGTAAAAATTTGATTTAATTATTTTCATATATTGAATTAAGAGTAACTAACTCAATTTCAATTTATATAATGTAAAATATCTTTCTAATGTACTAAAAAAACTATTTTTAGGAGTTGTTGGAGAATAAATTATCCAAAAAGCCTAATGAAATTAAATAAAACTAAAATAAATATATATGTATATCTAATTTTATCATAAGTAAAAAAAGTACATCTTAAAGTTCATAATAAGTTCGAGTTGGATTGGGTCTTTTTAGGTAAATCCATGAATCAACTCAACCCATAAATTTTTTATTTATTTGAATCCAACACAATCTAAACAGTATGGGTTGGATTGGTTGATCATTTTTTTTGGGTAATTGATTTTTTTGAACACCCTAAGAACCAAATCAAGAGACTAGGATAGGCTTAAGAAAAAATGCTAGTTTGGCTTTGGGCCAAAGTAGCCCAGTTGGCCTCGACCTTGGCCAAGGATGAGATCAAGGCCGACCTTTGTCATTTGTTGAATGGAGCGAACTATGGTCTATTTGGGCCTTAGACAAAGATAGTTTTGGTCAAAAGACCAAACCAACTCCCTCGATCTCAATCTCGACCAGGGATGAGGCTGAAGTAATCCTCTCCGTTGTGGTGAACTAAACGTACTACAGCCTATCCACCTTAAGAAAAAAAAAAAGTTTGGGTTAAAAGCCCAAACCAACATCCGTGGCTAAGGCCAAACCTCCAAATTTTATGAAGAAATGATAAATGCATGCCCTAGCCCATTTAGCTTGAGAGTTAATCTAATATGACTCGGAAATTCTGAGATGAATGTTCTAAGTTAGGATTTCACTATAAATACATCATTACGACTCCAGATAAATTAAGTCTATTTTGATACTTAAAACTCTTCACTTGCTGCACAATTATACTTTCTACCTTAAGCATTATGTGCGGATCTTTTCTTTGTTGTTACGTAAAGATTTGGTGTATTTTTCCGTGCAGCTGACATCAACATTTATCATGAAGAAGAATTCTTGTTCATGCAGCTTTTCAATTGAGAAAAAGTTTGAAGCCTATTAAAGTAAGTTATTCCAAAGCAATAATAAATAGCAAGTCATTGTTGTTCACTTTCTTTAGTCATGGAATAAAAACTTCTATTGCTTGTTGCAAAAATTTTCAATTTTGATTATAACCAATTATTCCAGTTAAAAAAACTGTTAGCAAGTTATCTGGATAAATTTAAGTTGGACAATCTAAAATTACATAATACATCCATTTTAATCCTAAGCTTTTAATTTCATCAAATTATAAAACACATTCACAATATAAAATTGATAGAACTTTAGGAAAAAGGGGATTGGAGCTAAAAAAAAATTCTTCAAAATTATGAAATACGACCAAGTTATTCCATGATTAATTTATATATTGCTCAAACTTATCTTATTTAAACAAATTACGGGCAAAATCCATATAGCCTAGCAAGTTTATGGATCAAATTTTATTTTTTTATTTTTATTTTTTTAGCTAATAAGAGAAATAACATATTTTAAAGTTTCATTTGGAAAAATGACAAAAAGGTTTTAAAATTGTAAAAATAGTAAAATAAATTTAAATAATAGAAAATACTAATTAGGAAAGGAACAAACTACTTCAAAGACTAACAAAGTAAGTACAAATAGACAATGCTTCAAAAAAAAACTTGAAAACCACAAATACACTCTATTTAAATATGCTAGAAGAAAAAAAATTACAATTTCAACCAAAAACTAGCTAAAAACAAATGACATGGCAAAAATCTTAGAAAGGGTTCCAAAATCCAAAAAACAGTCAATATGGTCCTTACCGACAACCAATTGGCGGCTGCTTCTTCGTTGGACGACCACGATGGTGTGCCTGCAGTATGATGTTCACAGGTGATGGCATGTGGCTGCTTAGAGAACCAATTGGTGATGAACAAAAGAAGACTTGATGGTCATGTAAGCCGAAATGTAGCAGAGATGGTGATTGTGAGAGAAGAAAGAATGGAATGTTCTAAAAGAGAAGACCTAAGATGCGGCTGTGGCAAGGAGGGTACGTTGGCATCAATTTTAAATAAGTGGTTGTAAAGATGTTATGGCTATAGGCTTGTTGCAAATGGGAAATAAGAAAGAGAGAATGAGAAGGGTGAGATGAGAGGGAAGTAAAGTAGAATTAGTGTTTTTTAATATATATATATATATGTAAGAAGGTGAGTGCTTAGATATTTTTTTCCACAAAAAAGTAAAAATATATTGGAACTTGGAAATGAGGGTTCAATTTTTTTTTTTTTTTTAATTAATGAAACAATGGAGAACAAATCTTATTAAGATAATAAATAGGTATATAAATATGTTTTAGGGTTGTTTTTAAATATAAAAAAATGAACCAATATTTTAAAATATATATATAGCAAAATTTTAGAACTATCAATGATAGATGCTGATAGACACTGATAAACTTTTATTAATGTTTATCAATAACATTGATAGACACTAATAGAAGTCTATCAATGTTTATCAATGTCTATCATTAATAGTTCTAAAATTTTTCTATATCTTGTAAATATTTTTAACAGTTTTACCATTTGAAATAATTTTTCTATGTTTTATATACCAATAATATTGTTACATCACTAGATTACATTCTAAAAAGTATAAACTATATAAATAGCAGTAATATATATATATAGTATATATATATATATATAAAGAAAATAAAGAAAAAAAGAAAAAACCTATGGAATATGCTAACAAAACATATAAACAAATAATAAAATAATAAAATAAAACAGAATCAGAAAACAAAAGATATATTCAAATGGATATTGTTAAAAAAAAATCAGAAAAATCAAGGAGAATCTCTAAATTAAATTAGGAAATACGAAAAATGATGATTAAAATTGCATAACTTCATATTACAATTATCCTGTATGTGTAGATGTAAGTTAGTTAATCTCAACTTCATGTTATAGTTACACTATATGTGAAAATGTATATTAGTTAATTTCTAGATCCCGTCGAAGACAAACTAAAAATAAGTTTAACTTCCTGTTACATTTGGAATTTGATAACAATGTGTTTAAACAAATAAAAAAAAATTAGATAAAATTAAATCCGGTAACAAAAAGTTAAACCAACGCAACTATGGAAGTTTCAACTTAGTGTAGTGTCTAATTTTGATTCTCTCGGAAAGATTTTATCTTCTTTTGTCGAAAAACAAAGAAAATTGATTATAATAATGAATTAAAAGAAGATTGAATCGTCATACGAAAATAGATGAAGAGGAAAATAGAAAAATCGATGGATCAATGGACAGAACCGTTTGGTAAATTCAAAAGATGAGGATGGAAAAAAAATTGAAATTAAGAAGAAAATGAAACATTTTTGTAAATTCAATCTTATTTATGCGTCAATAACAAATACATGAATTTTAGATAATGAAATGTAAAATAACCAAAGATGTATTTCAAAGCATTAACAACGGTAATATAATAATATAAAATGAGATCAAAATAGTGACTAAATATAAAATATGTATAGTTGAATTTAATACCATATACAAAACAATTTAAATCTTAAAAAATATGGAAAAATGTCCAGTTAATTTATTAAAAATATGTATAAAATAATTAAAAACAATCCAAACATTTGAAAAAAATGAAATTTGATAATATATGAATATTTAAAATATAAATTTGTTAGAAAAATATGTATATTTAGTTCAAGTGAGACTAATTCGAAGAATGTTAAATAAAATCTAAACTAATAATAAAATATGCATTGAAATGTTAACTAGGTGAGAAAAATTGGGAAGGACAGTTATTTTTAGGAAGATGATTATTTTTGTTTTTTTTTTTTCTAATGAATCAATTAGAGGGAAAATGGAGAACTAAGGAGTCGGCAATTATCCGATTCTATACTTACCCTATATTTGTATTTTCATCAATAACAAAAATTATTTACCATACAGGGGTAAAATAGGGATTTGAAAATTCGCGGTTATGTGCATGTCATGTGAGTTGCCATAAATCTTATTATTTGTCAATTTTGCCATTTTTCAAAACCAAACCTAAAAATTTGTCGTACGATCCAATTCCCCTTTTTTTTCTTGCCTTCATCCTTCGATCCTTCTTGTGTTATCAAACGTTATGCCTAATTGTAAAATCAAATGAAATTATTTGCACCAAAAACTTGAAATCAACCAAAATCAAAAGTTTAAAATTAGATCTCATTTGGTTACCCTTTCATTTTTTGTTTTTTGTCTTTCAAAATTAAGTCTATTTCCTCCCATTTCTTTACCATAATTTACATCTTTAAATATAATGGTTGAATTCATAACCAAATTCTAAAAATAGAAACAAAATTTTAAAATACTTTTTAGTTTTTTAAATAAGGTTAGTTTCTTAAACCATTGATAAAAAGTAGATAATAAATGAAAAAATTTCAATGTAGAAGTAAAGTCTATAGACTTAATTTTCAAAAATTAAAACCTCATTTGGTAATCATTTTGTTATTTGTTTTTGTTTTCGAAAATCAAACCTATATCATCTACAATTCTAACCATTATTTGCATATTTCTTTTAAGTACAATGATTGAATTCCTAGTCAAATTCCAAAAACAAAAACAACTTTTTGAAAACTACATTTTTTTAGTTCTTCAAATTTAACTTGATTTTTTAAATCATTGGTAAAAAATTGATAACAAAAGAAGAATTTTGGAAGTAGTAGTGTTCATAGATTTAATTTTTAAAAATAAAAACAAAAATAAAAAACGAAATAGATCTAAATTACCACAAGATTCAAAATTGAATAACTAAACAAAACCAGAGGAAAAGGGATACCTAGATTTACAACTTAACCTAATAAACAATAATATTAATGCATATTCATATGTGTCTTTTAGAGAACACTAATATAATCATTTAGAAAGGATAAAAGAAAGGTATAATGACTATATTAAAATTAAAAAAAAAAAAAAAAAAAAAAAAAAAAAAAAAAAAAAAAAAAAAAAAAAAAAAAAAAAAGGAAATAAATAAATATAAAAAAGAAAAATAATGGAAAATTGAAGAAGAGCAACAACGTGTGGGCATCATCAACCAATAAATCTGTCTGCAAATTGACAAACCACAAACCCACTTTTTCACAGAAACAGATTCGTCTCTTTGACCTCCTTTTTTCCTTTTCCCTTTAACTTTTTCTTTTTCCCTCACAATTTCAAAAATCTGCTCTCTTCTGCCTCTTCTGCCTGCCTCTGTTGAGTTACTTTCGCTCTGCCTCATCTCATCAAAGCATTTTCTCTCTCTTCTTTCGCTTTCCTCTCTGCAAGTCAGGCTGTGCCCAATTAATAAGCTTTTAACAAGAAATAAGGTCTTTAAATACTCTCAATTTCTTTTGTTTTGGTTATCTCCTTCAGGTGTTTTGGCTTCTGGCTACTAAATATAGAAAACCCATCAACAAAAGAATGGAGGGAAAAAGGAAAAAAAAATAAAAAAAGCTTTCAATCTACTGCCTAGCTCGACAGTCGAGAAGGGCCTTCTCTCTCTCCTCTTTCTCTTTCCTCTTTCTACACAGTAAACAAGGATTCCTTTTCTTGCTTCTCCCTCCTCTTGAAACAGATTCCAAAGTCTCAACAGAACTCATTCTATATGCTTTTTAATCTATAAACCATCTCATGTCACCTTATGAAATCTCTAAATGGAAGAATTTACCAATAGGTAGTCTGAAGTCAGTCAGTCAGTAGCTAGAGTTTCAATTCTCTTGGCTATATTTCTCCTTGTAATCTAATCTACCAGTGGATTACAGAATAATGAATGATAAGGCAATGGGAAATCAGGAATGGAATTAGAGGACAAGAACTAAGTTCAGTTGAAATCTGAAATGAATGTCTAATGATTAACATACAAGCAAAAGATTCTGCCCATAGTATACAGGGTGACTTGCAAATTCACCATAAATCCGTTTGGGTACAGTACAATGAAGAAAAGGAATAAGAAACTTTGCTATCTTTATTTTGATCACTAAATGCTTGTCTATCCATCCCCGGCCACAGCTCAGCCAAAGTATAAAATGAATGGCAATGGAGTTCCCTCTGCCTCTGTAAAATGTACCTCACTCCATTTTAAATTAGAGCTGCAAATTATGTTATTGACACAGAGCTACATTAGGATAGTAGTAGTAAATAGCATGAGGGGCATGTACCTACTATCATCTCCATTCCCATTATGTGAGCCATCACCTACTAGGTTTTGATCCCGGGTGTCGGAGAGTTGTATCAAGTAAGCCTTAGAGGAGCATCTCCGTCCATTGTCCACACAAAACCAGGCATATCTAACCGACGCCCAGTGACACTTCGGTATATGTAAAGTCTCTCCACGGGACAACTTTCAGGCCTTGTATTTGGGGGACCCCTCTCATCTATAACTTCGACATTGAGTTGGGGAAACTTCTGAGCTAACAATTTGCATGCTCCAAAACTCACTGAGCAAGAAGACATCCAAAGGGATCGCATTGTCTCGAGCTTTGCAGCATTGGCCAAAAGAGCTTTATCACCAAAAGGACAGTCCCTGATCTCCAGCTTGCGAAGACTATCACATCCAGACAACACATGATGAAGACCTAAATCACTATTGCCTGCAAATGCCACAGATAACATCTCTAGCTTCTTGCCGTAAGTCCCTATATATTCAAAACATCGATCTGTAAGAAGCCCAGAGAGGGAAAAGCGCTGGAGATCTTTGCAATACTCAACAATGGCACCAAAGCCTACATCAAGTGGCTGCTCTGTGAGGTAATCGGGAGTCCGTGGCTCCATAATACATAGACGAAATCGGGTCATGTTTGGACGATTCCTGGCGATGGTCACTAAGGCAGCATTTGTCATTTGACGACAAAAATATAGAACAGATTGGAGCTTTGGGCAACCTTCAGAAACAGAGACAAGTCCTTGTTCTGTCAAAGACACATTTGGTTCTGGCCCATACAGTTCGGATGGAAACACTCTTAATTCTCGAAGATCCTTGCAGGTATCTGCAACGGCTTCAAGGCCGGAATCTTCAATGTAATCCAGCACCTGCAGTTACAATGCATCATGAACTTAGGCCATGATAAAGATTGAAGATAAACATAGGCACCAGGCCGAAGGGAACTGCATAATTAAAAGGAGAAAGAAAGGAAAAAGAACAAAGAAATACCCAAAGTTTCTGCAAATTATAACATTGAGTGACAAGCTTGGTAAGATCGTCACATTGAATTGTAGCATAGCTTAGGTTTAAGGATGTTAGCCTAGAGCAAGTTGGATAAACGGAAGGAAGGTATGCAGGGACCACATCCCAAAATCCCGATAGACTCTTCAATTCTGTGCAGTTTGTAAATGCCCCAGTTAAGCTAGAAAAAACTTCAGATCTCAAGTCAGCTGTGTAGCATCCAGCACCAAACTCAACCAGCTGAGGTGCACGACAAAGTAGGTTGGCATGCCTATCAAGGGGAACTGGACGATTGAGTCGCAGTGTCCGCAAGTTTGGACACCTATCCACGAGACGCTCCAATGCAGAAACACTCACCTCAGACCCCAAACAGGCAATATTGAGGGACACCAATGACGTATACGTATCAGGAAAATGGCTGAGCCAATGCCCATTCAGATCTTCCACATCACTCTCTCGTAAATCCAACACTTTCAAATTCCTGGATCAGCCAATAACGAGCCATATCAAAACAAAGAATAGATCCATCAAAAGCTTAAGGAAAACCACATTTACACATAAGCATGACCCACTCCCTTCAAAGATGAAGAGAACATGAAAAACACCAAAAACCTTATCCAAGGTGCTACCTTCCACAACCACTATGCAACAAGCACTAGCTAAACAACTTCCCAGTCCAAACATTGACCACTATCAAAATCTTTCACTTCACATATAGCACTCTCTAAGAACCAACGAATTTCTAAGCCCCAAGAATAGATGTGATTTTTATTTTCAAAATCTACAAAATATAAGCTCAAAGATTCACAAAAACTACCTTAGACACACAATGCAGCCAAATTCTAGAATTGAGCATGAAGAAACAAACTAGAATATCAAATTATTAGTCTCAGATCTTCAAGAAGAAAAAATCTGAAGTCCAAAGCAAAATTTAAGTTCAAGGAAGCCAAAAGCAAACTAGATCAGATTTATAACATTGTTAACCATAACTGAATATCAAAACCAAATAGGGTCGTGATTTGGGAAAAAGAACGGAGAAGTGAACCAGACCGATGGATCCAAAGCAGGAAGAAAGCAACAGAATTTCCTCCAAAACCCCACCTCAACCCCCATAAAAATGGAAAGAACAAAAAGGTGAAACGACTAAATCTACTCGTCGAAGGCATTCCAGACCTACCACGAATAGAAGAAGCCATCATTCCCAGTGAGCTTAACTTGAGCTCAGCTAAGCTCATTCCAACGGTAGTTGTTCATCCAACCCAAAATAACATAACGAAAGAACACTTTCCTGGGTGACAAGTGAAATTCTGTACAAAGCAGAAGAGAATACAACAAAAGCAAACTGGAAATACAAAGACAAACAACAAACAACAAAAATCAAGGATTCAACTGCCTCAAAACTTCGAGCTCTCTCTCATTCACAATGTTCACTTCAACATCCTTTAACAAGTAGCTTAACGAACAAAAACCCTCAAAATGGAATTAAAAAAAAAAAAACAAACAAACAAATAAATCCTAAAATCCACAAACCTGCAATTGGCAGCAATTGCCGCAAGCCCATCAGTACTGAATCCTTCACAAGTCATCAACACAAGAACCTTAAAATTCTTAAAAGACTTGGAAATGAGCTCCAAACTCTCATCCGTAACCACCATTCTCTTCAACCTGATCTCCTCCAGCAAAGGATAAGCAGAAGCCATAGCCAGGATCCACGGATAAACATACCCACCCCAACCATCCGGAACCAAACTAAAATCCGCAAAGTGCGGCTTCCCTTTCAACTCCAGAGATCTCACATCCGGAAACCGCCTGATTACAATCTGAGGACTCACCGCATAGCAGTTCCCAACAAAAACCCTCTTCCTACACCACCTCTCAATCTCATACCACGACTTACACACCATGGAAATCGAGTTCCTATCTTTATGACACTGTATAAACGAAAACACATGCTCCAACACATCCTCTGGAAACGTACTCGCCATTCTCAGCATATCACAACCAACAAATCTTTGCCCTAATTTTCCTTCCCCTTTCTTCACCCCCAAAAATGTCGCAACCCTCTAAACCAGTCCAAGCTTCCTCAAAACTCTCCACGAAATTCCAAGAACAAATAATAACAAAGCCTTAGATCTGAGACGCCATTGACGAGCTTCAAAGAGAATTAGAGAGAGAACCAGAGGAAAACAGAGAAGCAGGAGAGAAGGGAAGAGAGATAGAGGATAAGGTCTTTTTTTTTTCCTTTTCTTTTCTTTATTTTCTTTTTTCTTTTTTTCTTTTTTCTTTTTGTGTTTTTAAAATTAAATAGTGAGCTAGTGAGGTAAAGAGTTTAACCAGGGTTAAATAGTACCGGGGTAGTTTTGTGGGGCAGGGTGGGGGGAGATATTCATCAACGAAGCAGAGAAAGCCACGTGTTAAGAAGGAGAATCAGACCGTCGAATTTGTCAGAAATCTTATCCGGTGGCGGAAAAGGAGTGGCCGCAGGAAAATTGGTGCGGTTATCGCGCGATATTTTAAAGAGACGATATTTTGAATAGATGGAGAGATATCGGGACGAGAAGAATGGGTTTTGATAAAGTGTTACGTTGACGTACCAAAAGGAGGAGTCGAGTGTGCGAAGGGAAGGAATCTAATGATTCCGATTGCACGGCTGGATCTGAGAGATAGAGCAAAGATGATGTGGGGACCACACACGATAAACAGAGAAATTTTATTTTATATTTCTAATTTTCTTTATTTTTTTAATTAAATATTTTTAAATAAAAAATTAATAAAAAGAAAAATAAGATGATTTGATGTGAACTCTGGTATGATGACATCAGGACCGTCCAATCATGTGGATTGACTGTTTCGTTCAACGATTCATGCTGATTGATCATCACTTCATTAAATATTTATATTATAATAATAATAACAACAATATTGGAGTTATTATAACATATGAACTCATTTTTTTCCAAATACAGATATATTTTGAATCACACTAATGTTCTTAAGTTTTTACCTTTCCTTGTGCCATTTTTTTTTTTTTAGTTTAATAACATTAATATGTGAGATAAAAATTTAATCTTCTCCAACCACATATTTTATATGAATTGAACTATGCTCATGTTTGTCTTTTTTTTACTTCCTTCAACTTATTTTTGTCAAAATTTTTATTATTTTATATCACTTTTTTTAGAATATGATTTTATAGAGAAGAAATAGTAACGGACTAAATATAGCTTAATAGTTAAGATATTTGTATTTTCTCAAAAGGTGATGACTTTGAAACTTCACTTTTTTTTGTTTGTGATGTAATAGTCTTAAAAGAATTAATATAAAATATGTATTTGTTAGATACTCATTTGATCAGCTTTAGAAAAATAATTTTTATTGTTTTTAAAAGCGTTTTAAAAAAAATAGTTCAAAGTTGCTTTAGATATGAAAATTCTTCCAAGAAAATAGGAGGAATGCATTTTATGATTTTTTTTATTTTTTTATTTTTAATGATAGTGAGGATAAAAATAACAAAATAACAAAGGTCTAATAACCAGATTTAAGATTACATAAAAATAAAAGTACACAATAAGATATAAATCAAAAAAGTGGAAAAGAGAAAATTCAAATCTACTATTGATCGATGTTTAAAATCTGAGGAAACACCAAATTAAAAAGTATTCCGCATGAGATAAATTATAAATAAACAAACAAGACAAATAAGTATTTATTTATAGATAGTAATTAACGTAGCTCTATTAATATAAAATTTAAATTTCGACCTCAAAGTCAAAGATTCCAAAAGTTAACAAGAGTGTGTTTGAGGCAAATACTATCCTAAAACTATAATAATCATCTTTTAACCACCGCTTGTAAATACAATTTTATATTCTTCATATCAGTTATAGTTAATACTATTTTAAAATTTTCATTTGCTAAGTGTTTTACTATTTTATCTTTATCATTTTTTATTATTATTTGTTACGGTGTTTATTATTTCATTGTTAAATTTAAATAATTTATACCTCAAACACATGTTATCATAATTCAAACTAAATAATCTACACTCCAGACACAAATTATTATAATCTAATTATAATAACCGATTTCTTGCTCAAACGCTAAAATATTTTTCACTTAAAAAAAAAACCGTTCCATTAATTCATACATTTAAGGGGGGAAAAGTAAATAAAATATAACCACATTCATAATACTTTAAAAAGAAAAATCAAGGCGCCACCCTATTATATAATTTTGTCATCTCTTTATAAGACCGGATATTCAAGGCGAATAAAAAAGAAAAACTATTATTATTCCAATAAATGAGACTCCAAATTAAAAACAAAACAAAAAAAAAAAAAAAAAACGATTATTGATATTATTACTATTATTATTATTATTATACATTTCATGATAATTAATTTTTAATTATATTACGAAAAAGCCCACACGTTACATCTCAATCAAAGCCTCCTCTCTCTCTACCCCTCTTTTCCCGCGTTGTACGGACGTAAGGGTAATTTTGCAAATTTCGAGGTTACAAATGGACAAAAAAATAAAAGTTTAAATTTTCTAAAAATAAATACAAAATTTCTTTTCTTTTCTTTTATGTTTAAAATTTACTTTACTTTTTTTCTTTTTCCCAGTTAACAGTTAAAAAGCGAAAAAAAGATTGCCAATAGTTACGGCAAAGGGCAGGCAAGGGGGGAGGTAAGGTGAATGACGAAAATACCCTCGCCACGTGGGGTGGGGATGGAGGGTAATTTGGTCCGTGTGAGAAAAGGACATTGTATTATGGAGCTGCGATGGTTCAGCATGGAGTGCATGGACCTGTCCCTTTTATGTCTAAAAGCTGAAGGATTGTAATGGAC
>NW_024064773.1:123132-184733 GCF_009727055.1 Benincasa hispida | reverse complement strand
CAGCATGGAGTGCATGGACCTGTCCCTTTTATGTCTAAAAGCTGAAGGATTGTAATGGACGGTGCAGATTGACTTTCGTTCGTAGGGAACATCTTAGCCGTTGGATTTTGCCTTGGTGGGCGTCTTTATCGATGGCTACCCCGAAGCCTTGTCGCTATCCTAAACTGGTTTTTTCTTTTTTTTGTTAATTAATAATATTTTTATTTTTATTTTTTCACATTTCATTTTCATGGCTATAAATAAATAATTAATTTGTGTTTGTTGACATTAAGATTGTATATAAACTCAACTAGTTGGAAATTAGAATATTAATGACATTTTTTAAACATGGTTGTTTCAAATTTTTTATTTTAATCTTTTTGTTCATTTTAAAAGACATATCATTATATTAATAATTTGCCAATTCATCACTAGTGATTATCAATATATTTGAAGATAAAACATTTTGCTATAATATTAAGTTAAATCATCACTTGATCCATAAGTATAGTTGCATGAATCACGAGAAATTCAAAAATTATTATATCATTATTTTTCGTAATTCTAGTTATTTTTTTATCTTTTTAAAAAATTATCATGCAAGTATCAATTTATACCCCTACATTTTGAACATTATATTAATTTAAACTCTGAATTAATAATAAAAATCATTTTTAGTCTCTAAACTTTTATAATTGTAACAATTTAGTCCATAAACTTTGATTTGTAACAATTTGGTTCCTGTACTTTCAATTTTGTAACAATTTAGTCTCTGAGCTTTATTATGTAATTCAATCATTGTATTTTAAATTTTGTTACAATTTAGTCCTTAATGTATAAATTAATGTTAAGATTTAATAAAATTTATTGCATAAATAAACCACTAAATTAGTTATAGACAATATTTCTATAAAATACAAAATCTACATAAAATAATAAAAACTTACATATAATTTTGATGAATTTTTTTACCTGAGGGACTAATTTGTTACAAATTTATAAGTACAATGACCAGATGGTTACATGTCAAAATTCAAGGACTAAATTGTTACAATATTTAAAGTATATGGACCAAATTGTTACAAACTAAAATTCATGGACTAAATTTCCACAAAAGTCTAGGGACCAAAAATGTTTTTTAACATTGTATAAACCCTTAACTTTTGAGATTGTATCAATTTAAACCCCAAGCTAATAATTGTATCAGTTAAAACCTTGAAATTTCATAAATATATTAATTTAAACCTTAAACTGTCATGACTATATCGATTTAAACCTCAAACTTTCGTGAGTATATCAATTTAAACCCAAAACTTTCATAAGTGTGTCAAAATAAAACACAAATAGAGGATTTAAATTGATATATTTATCAAAAATCAGTATTTAAATTGATATACTTAATAGTTTGGGGTTTGAATTGACACACTTATGTTTAAAGTTTAAAATGATACAATTATTTGTTTAAGGTTTAAATTAATACCACTTTTAAAATTTAAGGATATAAATTGATATATGTCTTTAATTTTTAATATAAATCTATATTAATTAATTAAGATATTATATCTACGACTAAAATGTAACAGCTTTGCTTGCTTTCGTTCGATCATTGATCGAACGAAATATTTTAAATACCTAATATAATTTAATGAAGTGAAAATCCTAAAATTTGGAGGAAAAAAAATAATTTTTATAAATTGACTTGAATTTTTATTTATTGTTTGTAAGAAATTGGCAATGTATTTATAAGAAGAGTGGAGTTAATTCTATTTTACTTTGTATATGATTGTAATAGTACCAGCCCTTTCTCTCTTTTTTTTTTCTACATTTAATTTAGTACGAGCACAATTTATTTCACCACTCAACTGTCAAATTTAATTATTATTTTTTTTCCATCTATTCTATTTACTTGATGACATTGACAACCGAAGATTTTTTATACATATTCGCACAAATTTATATTAAATTTTTATTTAACTATCGATAAGTTTGTATTTTTTGTTACCTACTTTTCTACTAGTATTTTAAACAAAAAGAAAATATATTTATTTTTAAAATTTAACTAGAAGTTGAAGTATTTATTTTAAAAATATGAAACCATAATTGAACTTTTGGGAGGCATAGATTTCTAAAACATAAAACAAAAAGTAGAATTATTTTATAACGGAATCGTGAATATGAAAGATAACTTACTTTTTTTAGATTTCGTTAATAACATCTTTATTTGTATGTATTTTTTTATTAACTAATTTAGTATAAAATACACCATTTATCCAATGGTATAAATTATAAACTCAAAACTAATATTACATCAATTCAAACCCTAAATTTTTATGTGCGAATCAAGTTAGACATTCTATTAGAATTTCATTTTAAAATTCTTAATACATAAAATTTACCCGCGTATAAATCTTCTTTAAATTCAATGTTTGATGTAAATTAGAGAGGAATACATATATTAAGTATACGATATAACAATTGTCATTAAATTCGACATTATTTCTCATCTATTTATTTTTCTTCAACATTATAAACTCGTTTAAAAAGAATTGTGTTACTTTTTTTTGGCTACTTGAATTATTCTGGAAGAAGAATAATATATAGGTGATTTTAAGTTGTGGTTAAAAATATATTTTTTTAATAATTATTTTAAATGAAAAAATTGTTAGAAATATTTTCAAATATAATGCAATGTTATCATCTATCTGTCTGGACGGTGATATTTTGTTATATTTATAGATAAATTTGTTCATTTGTACGAAAATAATCCTGATTTTTTTTTAGAAAACAAAATAAATTAATTGAAAAATAGCTACAGATCACTATATGTTTATGATTCGATTAACATATCGACCATTGAAAATTTACCACGCACAAAAAACCTATAACAATAAACGACAACAAAAAAATTGATATGAAAAGATTATATATTTATATTTATTTATTTATATTGTGAGTTGTCTTGCACGTAAGGTTCAATAGTTTAATTAATTTTAAAAAACCGTGATTAAGACTTAAATTGCGAGATTAATTAATTAATTGAAATCAATTAACACCCCCCACGCATGGTTTCTCCGGGAATCTCTCTTACACTCGAGTGCAGAAGATTACTTTAAAAAAAAAAAAAAAAAAAAAACATTTTTTCAAAATTAAGTAAACTATATAATATAAGAATAAATGGCTAAATATTTAATTTTGTCTCTAATGTCGGTTCCATCCTATAATTTCTTCTTCTCGATCTGTTAAACAAATTTCAATTTCAATTTCAATTCCAACATTTTTTTTTTGTATAATACCTAAGCATAGATAATTCAAAACTCTAATATTTTAGGTAAGTTGAGCTTATTAATAAATAATGATAAAGAGTCAATTAAATATTTTACACATAATTTAGTAAAATCGACTTGTTTCTAAACCAAATTAAAAAAAAAAAAAAAACATGCCCACTTAACATGAATCCATTATCCAAACAAAAAATGAAATTACAAATCTAGTTTATAAATTATGAAATTTGTGTTGATTTGGTTTTTAACTTTGTAAAAGTGTTCAACTCGTCTTTAAATTTGTAATTTTGTACTAATAAAACCCTAACAAATTCAAATCTGAATACTAAAAGTTGTCTATCAAATAATATAAAAATGAATTTTTAAAAATAGTATAATAAAGAAAATTATTTACATAAAATAGAAAAATCTAATATTTTTTATAGAGATCGATAGAAGTCTGTCATTATACTATGTGATATACATTGAAAAAAGTATAAGTATCAATGAATGGTTTTTTTTTTCCTATTTTTATAAATAATTTGATGTTTTTTCATTTGTGAAAATTTTTGAAATATAAATATATATGGGAGATTAAATTTAATTGAAAATTTTAAAACATTAATTAGGGACGACATTAAAGAGAACAAAAAAAAAATGATAGATAATGGAAGTAATAGAATAGTGTTGCAATATTGGATGTCGTGTAATAAGATTTAATAATCCTAGGTGATGACTTTGTAATATATATAAATTGTCAGAATATTATTTTGTTTATTAAAGAATTTTGAAGAAAAAAAATAAAATAATGTACGAAAGGTTGGCTTTGAGGGGCTTTGATTTGCAAGTTTGAGACCTGCTTGCACGTGAATTGGTATGTCCAATGCCCAAAACTTTTAATTATACATTTAATTATTGGAACTAATTACAATTTAAGTTATTTATGCCAATCCCCAAGGTTTATTTTTAATTAATTAATATATATAGGGTTTTGGCTAATTTTATGGTATACAACAAATAAGTTATTATTTATACGTATTATTCATCTCATTGTCGAAGGTTTAAATTTTCATATTTGTAAAAATAAAAGTTAATTATTTTTTGATAAAAATAATAACTTCATCTTTTAAGAATCTAAAGATTAAAGATACCTTTTAGAAGGTAATGATATTAAATTGTAAGACAAATTATATGAACTATCTTTAAAATAGGATGGTTGTTGATGCCAAATTTTGGTTAAAGGAAAGTGCACCTGACTTCCACATGACAATAAATGGTAAATTTGTAATTTAGGGAAGAGATAGAACCTGCAAAACAAATAAGAATGGTTCCGATACCTAAGTCAATAAGATAAATTATAGAATGGAGAATAAGTCAAAAGTTTAAGATACCTCTTATAGAGTCACAAGGGGTGTATTTATAGAGAAAGTTGACCTAGGTTCTCCTCTAGGGTTTCGGAATCACCAAGATAATCAGATGACCTACCAAACCAAGACGCAGACCCAACTTTATGTTTGGTTAGAGGCCGAGGTCGAGCATCTTGTTTATGCCATGATTCGAGATCAAAACACTCTCTTGGGCTGGGACATGCGTAATGCATGCCCCTTTAAGCATTTGGCGAGGCTCAACCTTGGCCGAGGCCGAGCATGCTGGATTGGCCCAAGCCCAAGCCAACCTTTTTTTTTCTTAGCCCATTTTGGTTCGCAGTTTCCACTTTTGGCTTGTATCACGCCTTTTTTTTTTTTTTTTTTTTTTATCTTGTCGTTTTTAAATGTCAATTATACCCTTTAGTCCAAAATCGTCCCACAATAGCGGTCGTCGCAATTATACCCTCAAACCTTTTCGATTGTAAAAATGTTTGAGTTATCATACTTATACATGTGTTAAAATTTGACCCTCAAACTTATAGAATATATTTATGTAAGTTTGAATGTCCAATTTTTATCACTTGGGGTAAATTTCTACAACTATTGTAAGTTTCAAAGTTCAATTTTGACACTTCGAGAGGGTAATTACAACTACCACTATACTTCTTAGGTGGTTTTTACAATTTGCCATAAATTACATCATTCCATTTCAACCCCATTTTTTTTTCCTTTTGTTTAGGCATAATTTTGTTAACTAAATCATGACATTAAATTTTGAATGTTATATTAATTATTATATATTTCACTTTTAGTCTTATATTTGATAAATACTTGACATAATGCAAAATACTAGATTATATTTCTTAAAATAATTTGTATTTTAAGATAAATCAACGTGAACGTAATAGTTCTACAGTAATTTACATGTATTCATTATTTTAAAATTGTCAAAATTTCAAAAGCCACACGATACCAATTTTCATCATAAACTTATAATTTTATTCGGAATGAACTCTAAAATTTAGACAAGTGTTTTTAATATTTAATTTTCTATAATTCATTCTATAATGTGAACTAAAATCAATGTAAGAATCTCCACACACACAAAAAAAAAAAAAAAAAAAAAACATTTCAAAGAAGATCAAACTTTATAAAATTACTTTGGATGAATGCACAAAATCCATCTTCAAATAATTTTAGAAAAAAAAGACTTACGAATAAGAATAATAAATAATAGAAATAATAAAAGCCCTAACAAAAAATTTCTATGAAATCAATCATAAATTCATTTTAGAAATATGTTCTATAAACGTGTACATGTGTACTATAACATTCATTAAATGGAAACAGTAATATTTTGTTTAACGATTTTTCGAACAAAAACTTATAAGAAAATGGAAGTTACAAGATGAGGATGAAGAAGATTATATAATTTATCGACAAGTTCAAGACAAAAACGAATGATAAAAGTGAGCTTAACTAAACATTAATTTACATGACTTTATTTTCTAAATGTTAAAGGTTCGATTCTCTAACATCGAATGTTGTATTAAAAAAAGAAAAGATAAAAGGGATAAAATGTATGAATAATGGAGACATGAGTAGGGCCAAAAAGGAAAGAATATGATGGGAATAATGGTGAAGGATTAAGAGAGGAGGTGAAGAGAAAAGGCATTTTGGGGGGTTCATTTTCAATAATGTTTGATGTGAATTAATGAGTAGACTTTATGTAATTAGTGGAAGTGTCTTATCATTTAATAATTAATTAACCTATTTAATCTCTCTTTCTTACCCTATCTCACTGCCTGCTGATGTCATTAAAGTTTTCTAATAACATTAATTACTGTGGGTTTCTACTGCCTCATTAACAAATCATATGCTCTCTCTCCCTCTATAGCTTTTGTTAAATACCTTAACCAAAAGAAAAGTATATATGTATATATACATTACAAATAGTGTATTTTTTGCTTTGTTTTATCAATATAAATACTATTTTAGTCATGATAGTTTGGATTTTGGTCATATTTTAAAATTAAATCTTATGATTAATTATGAAATTAATTCTTATCGAACTTGTAACGAGAACTAGTGATTTCGTATCTGATCAAAATCTTGGCTCAATGATAATACTATCAGAATAGTACGAGCGCATAATGATCTAACTCCTGCTTTCGGGGTATAGAGCTACCATCTAATAATTTTCATTTAAGAAAAGACATAATATGAATATATTACAAAAAGAAAAATAAGAGAAATTATTTACACAACATAACAAAAATTTAATCTTTTTTAATAGAGGCTCATAGAAATCTATCAATATCTATCGGTGATAGAAAAAGATAGAAGTCTGTCTATCATTTTTTTTGCTATTTTTATAAATAGTTTGACATTTTTTCTATCCGCAAAAAAATTTATTTTTCAAATTTTATAGAAAAAAGTAAAACTTTTTTTTTAAAGAGTTAACAATTAACCGATAATAAAGATTGATATTGATGTTCATTATAAGTATACATTCTAAAATATAAAAAGTCAAAAGTACATTTTAATCTATTATCTCATTAATTATTTATAGTTCATTAATATGGAAATATACACTAATTAGTGTATATCTCCATTGAGATATACGCTAACAACAATATGTATAATTTGATCTGGAAGTTAAATCAACATAATTATTAATTTAAATAATTTTTAATAACTTTTTAATTTATAAAAGTATTCATCAATATCAATATTTAATTGTATTTAGATATTGTTACAAAATATGGCTAAGAGAAAATAAACAACCTCGACTTAAGTCAATTCCTCGAAATTGATAACACAAGTATTATGTCAGTTGAGCTATGCTCATTTTGACTTTTTTTTTTTTTTAAAAAAAAACTTTGATGTTTGATTATTAGTATTTCCAATCGTATTACGTCATGGGTTATGAAATACATTATTTAATTATTATTTACTTTGTATTATACAAATATCAAAATATACACACATTTTAGAATGTTTTCTTCAATGCAATCAAAGTATAATTATAACAAATCAATGACTTCTCAAATTCCCTGTCCATGTATAGGATCCAATGCCTACTAAAGCATCCCTTTACAGTTCTCTTTGATTGCTTTAAAATAATTATGAAACTTTTTTTTAATAGTTTTCAGTGCAATTTAGGATATTTTGTGTATGTTTGATATGTGCAATATTTAAATTATCAATGTCGATAAAAATATAGATATCTTAATTTTACGAAAATGTATATGAAATATCGATAAAATGTCGATGTCGATGGATATTTCTGAAAAAACTAAAGAAATAAGAAATTTAAATAAGTAAATAGATAATTTATAATTTTTAAACAAGTTAACGTGTCTATTATTTATATTATATCTATATTAGTGTCATTTTGTTGCTTTTTGTGTTTCATGAATTTTTATACGATATAATGAAAATATGCATTCATCCCTAGATGACGAACTCAAAAAAAACATGGAAATATTGATAGAAACAACAAGTCGACGAAAATTTTATACTATGAATATGCTATTTTTTTTTTTTTTTTTTTTTTTGAGATTGGAAGTTAAAATCTCTTAAAAACTAACCTGAATGTTTTAATTTATTAATGACTAAAGTAAAGATAAAAATATTGTGTATTTGTTGGGAATTTCATTCCTTATTATTAAAATTTATGTAAATTATACATAATATTCTAAACCTGAACTTGGGTATTAGTTTTAACTATATTCTCAAACTTTAAAAACTTTCGTTTTTATCTTTAAAATTTATTTGGAAATACTTTTGAACTTTGAAATTATTTCATAAAACATATTATTTATTAAAATATTAGATGAAAATTATTGGGAGAATTACAAATAACAAAGAAAAATATAATAAATATTGAGAAACAAACACGTAAACAATTAATTTGAGACGCATATATCTCGCTCTCTTTAAAGAAATTCAAGCCATTTATGGCTTATATTGTATCTTTGTATATCAACTACTGGTGTAGAAGATATTCTCTGAAATGTTTCTTCGAAGATACAATAATCCAACTAACTTCGCACTAGAAAGCTTAAGCTTAAAGCTCCATAACTAAAAATACCTTCTTTTTTTTTTTTGTCTAACGTCTCTAAAAAGAGCTAATGAGATATCGTTGTTTTTTAGAAAACGTAAATGAAGTATTTATACTAGAATTATAGATCTATAAAATTTAATGAACAATTTTAAACTTCTCTTCACATATGCTTCACATCAATTTTCTTCCCTTCATATAAAATTTTCACACTAATTTGATACAAGTAAAAACATCACAAATTTACTATCTCGTTAATATTAAAATGTAACAACAAAAACTAACTTCGTAATAGATGTGTAGAGATTAGAAGGTGTACATTGATATTATTTAACTACGTAGAAAACTAAGATAATTATGATTTTTAAATGTAAAAAAATTTTATTAAATTTCACCAAGCTATTAATTTTTACCCATTGATTATCATATCAATTTACACGAATGATATTGTAGACTATGCATATTAGCCATCACACAAATATTTAACTTATCATAATGAGAAAAAAACTCCTTTTTTAAAAAAACAAATATCAAAGTTTAAGGATAAAATAAAAAATTTCAAAATGTGGGCATAATTTTAATTCTAATCAAAAGTTTGGTGAATTGGTGGTATTTTGTTTAATTTAACATACAATATTAAAAATTATAATTGTTATGAATTTTCTTTATGATCTAATCTTTAAAAAAATAGTTTAAAAGTGAACTTTTTATTTGGAGGAAAAAGACTAAAAAACAAAATACAACGACTTTTCTTTCCTTTCTTTTTAAAATGAATTTTGTAATGGGTAGCATCTTTTAATACGAAACTTTTCAAATTAAGGTATTTTTATAGTGCCTTATTTTAATTAATACTAACTATATTGAAATAATTTATTAACTACCATACCTATTATCAATCAAATAATTTCTTTTCATTTTTGATCAATTGTCAACCATTTTTTTTTTAAAAAAATATTTCTTTGTTTTTATTAATAATCTACATTTTCCCCCTAATATGAGCCCATGTCAAATAATGGACCAAAATATTAGTAGCAATTTCTTATCATATTTTAGAGTTTTCGATTCTTAAAATTCAAAGTAAAAAAAAGCTGACCTACTGAATGGTCAATATAAATCTCTTATATTGACTATCGTAAACAGAATAAAGATCTGTTAAAACTTATTATATATACTATTTATTTGAAAATAAAATTATATAGCTGTCAAGTTTTAAGTAGTAGCTTAAACTTGAACGGAAGAAATTATATTCCCTTGAAAATCTTACTTCGCAGAAAGAGAAAGAAAACGACTCGAAAACCCTAATTTTTGTTGAGAGAGAGAGAGAGAGGGATATGAAATGAAACACCTTTATGAGATAAGGGATGAGAGTTGTTTTATAAAATGTGGACCACCAAAACTTTATTAGGTTGAAGAAGACTTTTAAACTACCATATATAAATAATAAACAAACTTCGTACTAATCAATTATCCATTAATATACCTAAATATCTTTTGATTTGACATTTACTCTTAAAAAAAAAAAAAGAAAAACTATTTCCCCCCTTTTTTCCCTCCTTAAAAAAAAACCCCACCGTCTTTCAAAACTTTTTGTCAAAATTACAAGTTGCCAATATTGATATTTACTAATTCTTTGAACCTATAATAGCAAAAAGAAAGTTTGCAAATCAGTCCCTCCCTTGTATGGATGATAACAATGATTTGATTTCCCAATGAATACTACATTATTAATGTCTTAGTTAGTTTAGAGATTATCTATATATATTTGATTTCTTTATATCAAAGTGTATATATATACCATATCATCATTATTATTATTATTTTTCTAGATTGAGATTATTATTACTATCATTATCATTATATCTCTTCTCTTTATGTCAACTCCATGCCTTTATATCTTGATTTTTGCTTTATGGTTTTTTTTTTTCATAAGTTCTATTGATCAGTGGATTAGATTATACAAACATGAAATTGAGATTGTAAGGTTGTAAATGAGCTTTTTAGTTTGTTAATTCTTGTTTTTATTATAGAATATGTTCATAAGTAAAATTTTGGAGATACTTTTGGACTATTATGCTCATGGAAAAAGTTGGTTAAATTACAATTTCAATACTTAAATTTTTAAGTTTTTATGTTTTTGGTCTTTAATCTTTTAAAAAATATCTAATAGGTATATGAACTTTCAATTTTATGTTAAATTAAGTATTTGATTCATTTGAAATTAACAGAGTTACCAATATAAAATTTAATTTTATGTCAAATGGAACCTTAAACGTTCGGTTTTGTATCTAATAGGTTCATGAATTCTTAAAAATATTGAATAAGTCAAAAGACTTATACACAAAAATTAAAAATTTAGAGACATATTCAATACAAAACTAAAAGTTTAAGACATATTAGACATTTATTAAAGTTTAAGAATATATGAGATATATCATTTTAAAAAAAGATTTATTGTATATTTTTTAGAAGTTTAAGATCAAATAGGTACAAATTTAAAAATTGAAAAATTACACTGGTCAAGAAAAAGGAGAGAAAAAAAAAAAGAAAGAAAGAAAAAGAAGATGAAGAAGAAGATTCTCCTAGATCCATGGATTGCTAAAATCCTCACAAAAGAAACAAATCTTTGGGATTTTTTAAGAGGGTTTTCTTTTAAATCATTGTTGATAAATCTTAGTTTAAAATACTATTTTAATCATATATATACTTTGAAGTTTTTTCATTTACATATGAACACTCATTTGAGATGTAAAGTTAATAAATAAAAATATATTTTACAATATTTTTGTACGTACTTATTGTACTTAATGTTGATAAAATACTATTATTTATATAATCAACAATGTCCTTGCAATATATTTTAATGATTGTGGAAAGTATGAGTTGAATATGCATAAAAATTAGCTTTATGAACATTACCAACAATGAGTGATTCCATGCATATAAAAATATATATTGTTCATTAGAATCGGCAAGCTAGTCAATACTACAAAGTAGACACAAATAATACTTATTTCCTAAATTTTGGTACGACTATTAAGAACACTACAAGAAATTCGACTTTTGTCAACAATGGAGATCGTCGGCAAAAGTAAAAAAAAAAAACCATCAGGAAAACCTTTCCCCACAGAATTTCGATCGTCGGGTGTATCTTCGCGATAACCTCGTCGGAAAAATATTCCCCAACCCAAAAAAGCCTTGTTGTCAGGAAAAAAGATTTTCTGACGGAACAAGGATAGGGGATTTCTACCAATGCTAAATGGAACCATCGACAAAAGGTATTTCTCCCGATGGTAAAAATAGTTTTTTCCCGTTGGGATAACTAAGCTTCTGCCGGTGATTTTTTGAGTGTTAGAAGATGGTTACTTATCCCAACGCTCAATTTATGCTTTGATCGTTCTGAAAAAGAACATCTTGACCTATTTTAGCATTACCTTTGCCAATAGTGACCTATTTTAGCGTCAAGAAAAAGGTAACAAAAATCATGAAATAACATCTTTTCCCAACGCTTGTACCGTTGGGATTACATATTTAGGGGACATAAATATCTTTTTTTTCTTTATATACTCAATATTATATCTGTTTTTTCTCTTTTACAAATTTCATACATGTTTGAATTTTACAAATATCAAGTAAATTGAAATAAAAACTGATAAAATGAATTAGATGTTTACAACATTAATAATATCCACAACACATGTTTGAATCTCACAAATCTCACAAATAAAAAACTACTAATAAGATTAGTCTTAAACATTACATAATATCCATAAATTCTTAACCCCAAGATAACATTACATAATATCCGTAAAGTACCTATAAAACACAATTCTACAATCTAACTTAGCTCATCGGGAGATGCATCTTCAACATCAATCTCGAGATACCTACAAAATATAAATTTAAATAATTTTAATGCTCAAGTTAAAACTCAACTTGAGAACATTAACAAATTTAACAAATTGAAATAAACCAACCCATATTTAACTTAAAATTCACAAATTGAAATAAACCAACCTATATTTATACATTTTAAACTCAATTTCAATATACCATATAACAATCTCAATATCAATTTATAACTTAAAACTCAACTTAAACATAAACATAATTATACAATCACCCTATACCAACTTGAACCTAACATAAGAATATTAACAAGTTCAAATGAACTTTATTAAAGAGGAATATAAAACTTAAAACTCAATTTAAAAACATAAACAAATTGAAACAAACTAAATCATACCTACACATTTTAATCTCAAACTCAACATAGAACTTAAAACCCAACTTAAACTTAAACATAATCTTTAAATCCAATATAAGAATATTAACACATATAAATGAACTCCCCCTCCATCACCCTCCAAAACCTCAAACTTAATATACCATATACCATATTTCCAAGTTATTAACATGAAGTTTTGCAACTTAAAGAATCGGGCTACTCCTTCTGCATACTCAGTTGATAACTCGTTCCTAATCTTAATCCACTCAGTTGATAAGTTGAACCTAAAAGATTTAGATAATTAGTTGTGTTAGAACTTAAAGTTTCAATTTCTAAGTACTAATTTTTTTGTTAGAAAAATTGTTTTCTTTAAGAACAAGATTGGTTAGTGGAGGCAAATGAGTAATTAAAACTTAAACTTTTAATCATCTAACAATAATATTCAACTACAAATAATAAATCCAAGTTAAAACATATATTAATACTTTTAATTTCATTTCTTTCTTGTTTGTGTTTTTTGTTAGGTAAACTTCCCCAGTTATCCTTTCTTTTTAATCCTATTTCTTTAGTTCATTCTTTGATTTCTGGCATTTGGGCTGTGTTTTTTTTTTCTCCTTTTCTTTTATTCTTATCAATTGCATCATGGTTTTCAAATCCAAAATCATTGGTTTGAATTTGGGAATTTCATAGGTTTTGCATCTTTATCACATGTTGCCAGTAAGAATTTAAATAAAAAAATAAAGTATTGAAATAGATAATAACCAAAAAAAAAAAAAAATCACACATATGTACCATTACTAAGTGATATGAAGTGTGTCTTATACTACATTTTAAAATGGGTCAAAATAAGATGAACAACAGGTGAAAAGAAACTAATTGGTTTACAACATAAATAAAATAACGAAAGGAATTAGTATCATTCTTCTTTAATCAATAGAGAGGATGAGCAAAGGGAGATACATATAAATTATTGTTGAGGGAAAAAATTTTAGACTAATCACAAATTGCCACGCTATTTACTAAATTATCGATGAACTTCTAAATAATTAAATTTAGGACTAATTAGAAGTCGTCATGTATCCCAAATTGAAGTTTAAAATATAAATTTGCGAATTCTGATGATGCCACATGTTTTCGTCTTGACCATTGGATCAAATAAAATTAATTTGGTCCAATTTGATATTACAATTTGGGCTAAAGTTCAATTGAGCCCCAAAAGACTTAATTTGGTCCAAATATCAAATTAGGCCCAAATTCAATTAATTGGACCCAAGATCAGGTCCATGGACCAATTAAGCCTAAGCCCACAAAGCCCGCCAGAGAACTCTATAAATAAAGGAGCGCTCTCTATTTGTGGGCAACAATTCTACAATCCATAAAGTCTAGAGAGAATTCTCCTAACAATTAGAAGACTCCTAAACTCCTAAAGCTGCACACTCCTTGAAAACACAAGTCTCCTAAAGATACAAGATACAAGGACTCTTCCAAGACTTCAACTTCAAAAAAATTACGCGTTCTGCTTCTTCAAGTCAAGCGTACACATTCAACTGAGAGAGAATTAGAGAATCAAGTACTAAAGATCGAACCACATCGTATCAAATCAACACCAACTCAAGTTCAACTCCATGAAATAAGTTTATTTGAAAGCCTCATGCGAACACTAATCTTCCAAAAAAATCAACAAGCCCAAAGACCGATCATCCAAGAAGATCAACAAGCCTAAAGATCGATCGTCTAAGAATATCAACAAGTCCAAAGGCCGATCATCCAAAAAGATCAACAAGCCTAGATCGTAAAGAAGATCAACAAGCCCAAAGGCCGATCATCCAAGAAGATCAACATGCCCAAAGACCGATCGCCTAAGAAGATCGACAAGCCCAATGGCTGATAATTAATAACTTGTAAGAAATACAATTTATTATATCTATTCCATGTAAAAAATAAAAGAAAGGCATGAAGTTTCAATATTATTTACCAAATAATTTATACAAAAAACGAAGTAAGCGATCACACACTCTCAATATCTAACATATATAAATTTCAGACTAATATTGTTATCTTTGGGTCGTGGGAGTCAAATCACAGACTGCATTGGTAGCCGACAAGAGAACTTTATTGAAGATTCAATGAACCCCTGACACGTTGCAGACGATGCGACAAGATATGGAATTTAATGTGCCCCATCAATGCAATCATGAGAAAGATAAAATTAAAAAAGAAAAAGAAAAAAGAATAGCATCCTCGAACACCTATAAATACCCCTGCAATTTTCATGCAAAAATAGTAGTGGGAGACGAGAGAAAATTCTAAGAGGAAAATCTGCTAAAAAACCTTCATATTTTTCCATAGAAATTCCCTAGCGAGAGCTTAGGATTCTTGTGAGAGAGGAAGACGGATATCACTGTTTAGACATTGCAAACCACGACTTGATTCTATACTCTTTTTTTTTTCTTTATGTATTTGCATTGTACTTTCTATATTGATAAATTCAGACTTTGCAATATGAATATATGTTCGTCTTATCTTTTATCCATTTTTTTTCATCAATATCATGTGTAACTAAATTGTCAAATGAGTTAAGAAGTGTGCAACTAACACTACTAAACAACAAGAGAATCATGCGATCAACTTGTCTTATGCATGCTTATATGACTTGCTTGAATCAATTGAGAGATTATTTTAAGTAAATTTAATCTAAGTTTGACAGACCTTAGATTTGGATCACATAGAATAAGAGAAGACATTTCTTAGAAATAAGTATATCCTCTGCACTTTGCACTCATCCATGCATCTTAGAAATAAGTTAATGCGGTTAGATACAATAAGAAGTGCTGGACGTAACGTTGAATGCATTGCTTGATCGCATAATCCAATTAATTGTTTAGGAGTGTTAGTGACAATTCTTCCCAACCCTTTCTTCATATATTTGTCATTAAATTCACAATGTTTCATTTAGACAAAATTTTCATCGCATGATACTTAGATTTAAATTAGCTCATTCACTCATCCATTTCGAACATTTCAATTTGCACTACAATCATATTTTTAGTTTCACCGCACATTTGCAAGCAATCTCTGCGTTCGACCCTGGACTCACCAGGACTCTGGTTGAATTTGCACTTGGGTTTGACCAGATAAAATTAAGTGTTAAACCACAATAGTTTTATCAATTCATCGCATCTTATTAACACATCAAGTTTTTGGCACCATTTTCGAGGATTATGGTAACTAAGTGTGCTAAAACTATTCTTATTGATCTTTGCAGACATCGACTTTCTGGAGTATTGTACCTTGATTGCGAGAAAAGGGCAAGTGCTGTATGAGCGAAAAAAATACTCCCAAGCTTGTATACGACCCAAAAATAGAGAGAACTTTTCGAAGAAGAAGACAACAAAACAGAGCTCGTAGGATGGCCGAGCAACAAAACCACTTGAAGGAACTACGAGTGGAAAACAATCACAATGAAGCACTTGCCAACCTAATTCTGTTGGCAAATGATCGCAATAGACCCATAAGGGATTATGCATCACCCAACTTGTATGATTTCTCTCCAAGAATCATGCGACCAGCCTTTGATGGAACAAGATTTGAAATGAAGCCCGTAATGCTTCAAATGATTCAAGCGGCCGGTCAATTCGGAGGAAGACACGATGAAGACCCCACGCTCACCTGAGAAGTTTTATCAAAATATGCAACATCTTTGTATTTCCAAACATCACACCAGAGGAAGTACGTGTTGGATCGATATGGCAACCCTAGAGGGGGAGAGGGTGAATAGAGTTTCATTAAACTTTTTTTCTAAATTAACCCAATTAAACTAATTAATACACTTTTTATAAATAATAAGAAAAATTCAAATTATGCAAACAAATAAGATGACAAAAAATGTGATAATTTAATTCTATCAAATTTTAGAAAATAAATAAGAACAAACTAAAATATACAATAAATTGCTTAAATTAATTACAAAAATAAAAAGGAAAGAGTTAGAGAAGAAGACACCGTAATTTTTATAGTGGTTCGGTCCAAACTCCGACCTACTCCACTCCCTAAGCGCTTCTTGGGAATTTGAATAAAAATATTTCCGACTCTTTCCACGGATTAGAGCCCAACCGTTACACCACCGCTCCTTTTACGGGTTCAAGAGCAAGCCCGATCCTTTCCACGGTTTAATATCAAACTGTTACAAATGTTGGAATTTTTGAAGAACACAATACAACTCTCACTAGAGTGGATTTACAAGTTTAAGCACTCAACAAGTTTATCCTCACAATACAATAACACTCTCTCAAGAATAAGATGAAAAGAAAAAAAAATTGAGAACTTAGAGAGAGCAACAATGAAACTTTTGAGTTTTGGAGGATTATGAAATGTAAAATTTGTTGGTTTAAAATCCAGAGAGGAAGATGGTTTATATAGAGATGAAATTTTTTTTAGAAACCACAATTAATTTGGACCATTGGATTTTGGAAAAGAAAAATCAATGGCGGAGATTTTAAACTAACTAGTCGTTAGATACAAACAAAATATAATATTAAATTCCTTTTCTTTTGAAATTCATTTTCTTTTTAAAATTAATCCAAAAAATAAAAAAACATACCCTGTGTCAAAAACTAGCCATTAGACACAAACATAAAATCATATTAAATTCATTTTCCTTTTAGTTCATTTTCTTTTTAAATTCATTCTCTTTAAAGTCAATAAAAAAAACATACCATATGTAAAAAACTAGCCGTTAGACACAAATATAAAATAATATTAAATTTATTTTCCTTTTAAATTTCTTTTAAATTTCAATTTTTTTAATTTTAAACCAATCCAAAAATCAAAAGTCCATCATATGTTAATCTCTTAATGATCCACTACTCAACCAATATGTTGCCACATGTCTACACGCAAATGGTCTGGTTATGCCACGTCATCCACCACGGTATTTTCTCTAGACTTGTTTCGGTCATATCTTCTTCGTTTTAGCTCCGATTTGAGTGATTCAAGAGGTGTTGGAATCGTTGTTTCGAGCTCTACGTTATGGAAATATTAAAACACTAAGATTTTTAGTAATTAAATTGAGTTTGTTATCATCAAAACATTGATTAATTAAATAATTTGAGATTAAGGGCCAAAAAGCCAACAGTACGACTCACATTATTCCCATTTTTACTATGCGATGAAGCTAGAAAATGGGTATACTCGCTCGAACTAGGGGAGATAACTTCATGAGAACAAGTAGAGAAGTTTATGAAAAAGTACTTTCCACCGATAGAAAGTGCAAAGAGAAGAAGGCCGATTACAAACTTCCAGCAGGGAGAAATAGAAATGCTCAGTGATGCGTGGGCGAGATTCAAAAGATTAGTTAGGGATTTTCCGCATAATGGCCTTATTGACTGCCCGCAAATGGAAATATTTTATTATGGTTTGAACTCAGGATCACATATTGCTGTGAATGTTGCCGTGGCAAGAGGACTACTGGACAAAACATATATTGAGGGCAATAATATTTTGGATTGGATCTCATTGTTGGAATTCAGAAACATGCAGCAGAAGAAAACATAATTATTAAGATTCTAATTCCTTAACTTTGACATTAAAGTAAGCATGTTCATAAGATTATAAGATGGTTTCAAGAAACACATACCTTTGAAGAATTCCTCTCCGATTTAAGCTGTTCTTCACATATTCTCAGCTTCAAATCTTCAATGAACCACTAAGAGATCTTCTCTACTATTCTTAGCTTTGAATTTGAGTGGTGGAACTCACAAATGGAGTGAATTTGTGAAGGGAATAGGCTTGGTTTTTGTGAGGAAGATGAAGAACACTGCTGAAAACTCTTTTTTAGCCACACACCAGAACTTCATCAGCCAAAATTGGGAGTTTTCATCCTTCACTTACATGCAAACACTGAAGTATCTTACTCCATGATACTTCAATCAGCAAAGATAAATGGGCTAGGTGTGTAATTACTAGGAAAACACCTCCTACTTCAACCAAAAGTGTGAAATTCCCACTTAAGATTTCAAAATTCAATTTTCATTATTTTGTTTGATTTTTAGTTAATTCTAAATTAATTTAAAATAAAAAATAATATTTCAATTTCAGAAATTGAAATAAGATGAAAATCAATTTGGAATTTTTAATTAATTAAATAATAATTTAATATGAAATATTAAATTAATTACAGACCTAACTTTAAACATGAATCATATTCATGTAATTAACATTTAAATCAATATTTAAATATTATAAACTCTCCAATTTCGTTTAAATTCGAAAAATTAAACGTTTTAATTATATCGAATATAATTATAAATTTAAATTTGAACTATTCAAAATCAAACTCTAAATTCAATTTGAACGCTTCAATTTGAAATCATTCCAAATTCACTCAATTTACTAATTCAAGGCGTTCATGTTTTATGAGCTAATAGAGGGACCTTATGGACCTACAAATTATGAGCTCCAACGATGTGAGATTAATTGGTTAAAACACTTTAGACCGAAGTAATCAATATTCGTTAACTATCGAGTTACACCACTATAGTTCTACAGTTGCACTCTCCTCACTGTAGATATATTTGTGTCCACTTGATTTCACCATAATCAGTAAGTCGACCCTTCACAGGTTGTTCGTAATAACGGCTGGGTCAATATACTGTTTCACCCCCGAAATTGTGTCTTGCTCCTTAAGTTCCACCGATCCTCTAATGAACAATTGGTTTGTGATCTAATCACTAACCAGATCCCTCTCGGGCCAATGAGAGGGTGGGGCCCCTTGTTCAAGACCTGGATTCAGTACTTAAGAGAACAACCTTCCTTCTATCCTTAAATCGGGTAGGCGTGAATTCCTTCTTGCACCCTATGTCCCCAACTATCTACCCGATCTTACCTCTGAAATGGAGGCTTATTGGGACGGCGCTGTTGAGCCAACCCTCACCTATGAAAATCTAAGGATAATTCTGAATTAACAGGAGTTCATAGTTAGCTCAGGATTAAGATCGAGCTACCTAGGTCATCTAAGCGAAATAGTCAGTCTTAAACAGTAAACAACGTTATAAAGTAAGAGTGACTTATTTCTTGGTCCGATCTTACGCAAACTCATGTGTAGAACACCACTCCTCATGTCAATACATAAACGAATCGGGATCACTTCATTTGTAGTACCTTACAAAAAATTGTAACAACTACAGAGTGAGCCGCATCCGATAGTGTTAACAGAATAAGACACACAACCTTATTCGTATACTATAGATCATTTTAACTATTTATTCGAACCTGATCCACTTTGATGTTTCCACATAAAGTTCAAGTATTCATATAATAGGCATGGATCTTAGTTTATTGGATTTAGTCTTTACAAGTGCAATTTATAAATTCAATAACAACTTTATTGAAGAAATGTTGAATAACATCTTTATTGATAATAGAAAAATGTTTAACTCTACAAACTGCGAGTTTTAGGACATACAACCTAACAAACTCCCACTTGGACTAAAACTCCAGTGGATAAATATATATAATGCTGAGTTCAATGAGAGAAAACAAAAAGAATAAATACAATAAATTATGGCATCGAATACCCATTATTTCTCCCACTTGCCCTAGTAGAAAGTATCTTGTAGTCCTCCCACTACGTGACCCTCAAATACTTTAGCCGAGAGGGCCTTTATAAATGGATAAGCTAAGTTGTCTTATGAGGCTATTTGCGTGACAATCACATCTCCTCTGTGTACAATCTCCCTGATGAGGTGGTACTTTCGCTTGATGTGCTTTCCATGTTTATGGCTTCTAGGTTCCTTTGAGTTTACAACTGCTCTACTGTTATCAAGTTCCTTTGAGTTTCCAAGTCCATCATGAACTTTCTGAGTTATACTGCTTCTTTTGTTGCTTCACTTACAGTTAAATACTCAGCTTCCATTGTGGAGTCAACAATACAACTTTGCTTGATACACCTCTACAATACTTCGCTTTAGGACAAGTGAGAGATTGTTGGGTTTGATGCCCTAAAGTCTCGTGTCCTGTAGTTTGTAAATAGCTTGTACGAACGCTTGTGTTGTTAATATATGAGATTTACTTCGCATCTTGTATTTTTGCTCAGTTGTTTGTTTTATTTTTTTTTACCACAAACAATTAAACATAAAATCCCTAGTTATCTGTATGTGACTCAAGCATGTATGTGGTGACATATAAGTGGATCATGTCTTGAGTGATAACCAAAATGGTCTGTAGTATATGAATATAGGAGGGAAACCTTATCCTGGTAACGCTACGGATGCGGCCCACTTTGTGAAATGGTCACAAGTGTTGTGACTTGTCACATATGGTCTGATCCTGATCATTAGTATTGGGGACATGCGAGCGGAGGCGTCCTATATAAAGAGTTTGTATAAGACCCGACCACAAAGTGTCAACGTCTCGTTATATAACACCGTTCATGACAGAGACTTCACTTCACTAGGATGACCATAGGTAACATGACCTCAATCCTGAGTGAGTTGGGGACTCCTGACATTGAGGGCGGTCCTTTGATTTGTATGGGTTCGAGTGGCTAGGTCGCTGATTCAACCTACCATTTTGGGTATTCGTCTGATTTGGGAGCTGAGAACTCAGCTACACAAGATGGAATTCACTCCTTCCTCGAGGCAGGGGTAAGTAGATAGATAGCTCCTTTAAGGGCTGATTCCGGGGCTTGAACGATGTGGCGCCACACATCTTCTCTTGGCCCGAGAGGTGTTCACACATAGTTAGACTATGTTGTATTGTTCATTAGAGGAATAAGTGGTTCTTAAAGAGTGAGATGTAACTATAGGGGCAAAACGGTAATTTAGCCAAGTTGTACTTACGAGCATCTGTGAAGGGTCATCGTACTCATGATTGGTTATTTCTGATGGACACAGAAATATATCTGTGGTAAGAAGAGTTCAGCTGTTGGTCTTTAGTGGAATGTCTGACAGTTAACGGAGGGTGGATCTCGTGGCTAAAGAGTTAGCTATTCACGGATCGTTGGAGCTTCGAGCTACAGGTCCATTAGGTCCCTTGGGTAGCTTGGATAAAGTCGAGAACCAGTATTTGGGTTAATTTGAAATGTTGAAATTGATAAGAGGAAATTCGATTATATATGATATAATTGGACTGGTTAATTATATATGATATAATTGGCTAAATGTATGAGATACATTATTTTGGAGGACATTAGATATAAAGATGATTTATATCAAGTAGAGGAGAAAATACTATAGTAGATACGTGATATCAAACTATAAGATAAAAATATAATATGATTATATTTATTAATATTTTAATTGTTTAATTATATGATAATTAATCCAAAAATCACGTTTGGACGTGGGTTAGTGGGAATGAGCCAATTATTGTAACCGATGAATTAAAATGAAAATAGTTTTCATTTTGATCGTCGTCCAAATAGATATAGAAAATGAGCATGCTGGTGAAAAGAAAACGACCACTTAAGTAAATTGAGAGCCTATGCAATAGTCGCTCTTCGTCTAGACGATCATCCACCTCGCGCCTAAACAATCTCTTAAGAATTTCGAGAGCCTATACGATAGTCCTGTTTGCCTAAACGACCGTCCTCCTCGCACCTAAACGATCGCATATTAGTTCCTACACGATCAGATAGCTTCTCTAAACAATCATATAGTGTGACGATTTTGTTAAACGATCGTATACCATTTCCTAAACGATCGTTTAGTAAAACCTACACGATCGTGTAGCTTCTCCTAAATGATAAGCATTTTGCTATGCGATAACGTCTTTTTCCCTCCTACTTGCTTATCGCCTACACGATAACAAATTCACCAAAGACCACGCTTTGGGTTCTCAATCCGAGAATACCCGAGGCTCTTTTCTAGTGGTGTCGTCCCTATTGCGATCGTGAGTTTGCGGTTGTGCGTGCTGCTACGTTGACGATTTGGAGGAGGTTTCCGCTGCGGTGAGTTCCAAAGTTTCGAAGACTGTCTTCAACTGATATAGAACTCTCTCCCTTGTTATATCTTGTTAATAGCATGCCTTTATTTAAGATTTATTTTCATAACTGTGCATTTGAATGTATATTGTTGTATTTCGGCCACTGTGAGATCGGAGCGATCCGAACGTGCTCATGGAACTCTTCGGTAAGAGATCCTTCACTCCACACTACTGCTCCTCTATTCAGAATGAATATTGACCCCGAAGTTGATTTCCTTGAATCAATATCGGTCAGGATGTAAGAAGCAGTGTATCTAGTAAGGATCAGATCCTTAGCACCATACACAGTATACAATTCCTCGTTCTCTGAAGATACTTGAGGATTAAGATCGAGTTATTTTAGGTCATCAATTTGAAATAGTCAGTTTTAACAGTAAACGATTATTATCAAGAAAAGTGACTATTTTGTGGTCTGGTCTTATGCAAATATTTTTTGCATAGGATGCCTCCACTTGCATGTCTCCACATGAACAATTTCGGGATCACATCATTTGTATCAATATACAAAGTGCGCCGCATCCATAGTGTCCCTAGGATGAGGTCCCCAATCTCATCCATATACTTATAGGCCTTTTTGGCTATATACTAAAACTTGATCCTCTTTTATGTCTCTACATAAAGTTAAAGTATTCATACTATTACCATGAGTTTGTTTATTAGATTTTATAACAGAAGGAAACTTCAATAACACTTTTATTAAATGAAGTATCAACAATACTTTTATGGCAAAAAAAAAAAAAAAATGTTTAGTAAATACGAACAGTGAGTTTTAAGACATTCTCAACAATATGAGCACCCAAAGTTGAGCCGACGGCATTAGTGAAGGAACTCTTATCAAAGCTACTAGTGAGCGGAAGCGAGATCGTTCCAAACCCCATTGTGACAGAACATGCACATTTACAATCAAACAATAATAGTTATGAAAAAACTTTAAATTACAGCATGCTTCAAAAGGAAACTACTAAGGATCAAGAAAACATGTAACACCCCAGGCCCAGGATTCGGACCAGGATTTGGAATCCAGATTCGGTCCCTGATGGCCCCGACATTTCCCTGCATCCCCTGCGACCTGGTTATGTCATCCTCCCTTGCCTTGAATACTTTTTAGAAGTGAAAGTTGTCCCCACAAACAAACACGGGTCCTTTCAGCATGCTTTTTACTCACTCACATGCATCTTAGAAAAATTCCTAGGAGATCACCTAACATAGGATTGCTTTAAGCTAAGCACGCTTAACTTTGGTATTCTTATGATTGAGCCACCGAAAAGAAAGGTGCACCTTGTTGGTATATGTAGTAATTTTTAATTATTTTAAGCCTTTCTTAACCATACTTTCATGTCCTTAGGATCCCTCTCATTCGGATGTGATGCCGGTTCATTCATGTACCCCTCCTGAACTCGGGTTGTTACATGCCCACCAGCTTCCACTTGGTTCGTCCTTGGACCACATCTTACTGGAGAGGTTATACTCTGATACCATTTGTAACGCCTCAGGCCCAGGATTTAGAATCTGGATTCGGCTTCTGATGGCCCCGGCATTCCCCTGCATCCCCTGCAACCTGGTTATGTCATCCTCCCTTGCCTTGAATGCTTTTTAGAAATGAAAGTTGTTCCCACAAACCAACACGGGTCCCAGCATGCTTTGTCCTCACTCACATGCATCCTAGAAAAATTCTCAGAAGATCACCCAACATAGATTGCTCTAAGCTAAGCACGCTTAACTCTGGAGTTCTTATGATTGAGCCACCGAAAAGGAAGGTGCACCTTGTTGGTATAGGTAGTAACTTTCAATTTTTTTAAGTCTTTCTTAACCATACTTTCATGTCCTTAGGATCCTTCTCATTCGGATGTGATACCGGTTCATTCATGTACCCCTCCTAAACTCGGGTCGTTACAAAACTTACCCTTGAAAAACTATTCTTCTCGTTCCCTCTCATTCGGATGTGATACCGGTTCATTCATGTACCCCTTCTAAACTCGGGTCGTTACAAAACTTACCCTTGAAAAACTATTCTTCTCGTTCCCTTGATGTAACAGCACGATCGTTCACCAACACAAACGTCATGCCTCAACAATCTCCTCGATCAAGAATAAACAACACTCGTCACTCGAACACTAAGTAGACACCACCAGGAGACTACCTTGGTATTCTCGATGTGAATCCAGAAGTTGTGGCCTCTGTATAAATTCGATAGAAGGTAGGAGGAATTTGACAGATTGTATAGACGATTGAGTAAGTAGGAGATGACTATAGTCTATCGCATAGACTCAGTACTCGATAGTTTAGAAAACAAGTGACTATCGTATAGAAAACTCGTTACACGATCATGTATGCTCTCAAGCTATCGTATAGCTAATTCTTTTGATTGTACGATTCTCAATCGCTTTTAATGATTGCATTATGAAAAAATGAAAGCGATTTTCATTTTATCCATCAGTTACCAAAACTGATCATAACTTCCCACTATGTTATTTATTGGGAGAAAAAACCGAAACCAATTATCCCATAATTGATTTTACAAATATAAATAATATATTCATGACCTATAATTTTAATATCACATCTCATGCAATATATAAACCATAGTTCTTTTTCTCCTTTATAGCATTTAATAATAATTCCTCTAATTAATGTATATAATACATTAAGTCAATTATATCTTCTAATTGATGCAATTTAATTATATCATATATAATCAAATTTCCTCTTGTTAATTTGTACACTTCAAACTAACCCAAAAACTGATTCTCAATATGAATCCATTGAGCTCCTAAGAGGACCTTATGGACCTGTAGCTTGAAGCTCCAACGGTACGTGAATAACCGACTAAATTCTTTAATCACGATATCCACCATCCGTTAACTGTCGGGCATTCCACTAAAGACCGACAGCTGCACTCTTCGCGCTACAGATATATTTTGGTGTCCATTAGATATAACCAATCAACAGTACGATGACCCTTCACAAATCGCTTGTAAGTACAGTTAGACCAATTTACCATTTTACCCCTAAAATTACATCCAACTCCTTAAATACCATTGATTTCTCTAATGAACAATACATCATAGTCCTACTATGAGTAAATCCTTTTCGGGTCAAGAGAATGTGTGGAACCACATTGTTCAAGTCTCAGAATTAACCCTTAAGGGAGAAATTTATCTACTTACTCCTAAATCAGGGAAGGAGTGAATTCTGTTTTGTGTAGCTGAATTCCCAGCTCCCCAATCAGACGAATCCCCAAAGTGGTAGATTTGAGTCGACGATCTAGCCACTCACACCCATACAAATCAAATGATCGCCCTCATAGGCAGGAGTTCTCAACTCACTCAAGATTAAGGACATGTTACCTATGGTCATCCTAATGAAATGAAAGTCTCTGTCATGAATGGTGTTATATAATGAGACTAAAAATTTCGTGGTTTGGTCATATACAAATACTTCTATATAGAGCATCCCTGCTCGCATGTCTAATACATGAATGATCAGGATCAGACCATTTTTAGAACTTTATAATACTTGGAACAACTACAAAGCGGGCCACACTCGTAGCATCAATAAGATAAGGTTTCCCACCTTTATCCATATACTACAGACCATTTAGGTTATCACTGAAAGCACGATCCACTTGTATGTCATCACATACATGCTTAAGTTACAACGACATCCAGGGATCTTAGTTTATTGGTTCATGGTTAATGCAACTAAAATATCTCATATTTTATAGACAATAGTGAATAAAATATCAATGAAGAAAATATCTCATATTATTACATCACATAATGTTTGTTCATATATGTGTTTACAAACTATTGGACCCTACGAAATTTAGGACATCAACCCCAACAATTAGCACCATCAATACCAACAACTTTAAAAGTGTTGGTTCCTGAGGACAAGGAGGACAAAAACCCTAAATTGGATGAAATTAGAGGCTACAAAGTAGCAACTTGTTTTAGGATTTTGGTCGAGGAGGCTGAGATAGAAGGAGCGAAAGATTTTGTGGCAAAAAGAAAGAAGATGAAGGGAAAGAGAGTGGCAGCAAGGGTAGGAAAAGAACAGAAAAGGGGAAGGGAGAGTGGAAGAGTGGGAGGCTAAGGTAGACGGAGGAGTGGGTTTGCAGAGAAAGGGGGGAATGAAAATTTTGAGGGCAGTGGAAACCAAGGAAAAAATGATAGGGTTTTAAAAACCCTATCCCAGAGTCTTTTCTAAGCATCGGATAAAGTCGATTCTCTTGGCAAAATTCTAGAAAATCATAGAGAGACCCTTGGAAAGAAAAATTTGACTACTTTTTCTTATCCCAACGCCTCCACCCATAGCTTCGCTATAAGCGCTTTCTCCCGACGCTTTTTTTCACGTCGGGAAAAAGTTCTTCTAAAGAGAAAATTTCTTGTAGTGGAAGAAATCGGTCTCTTAGATGTCCATAACTAGTAGGTTTGTAAGGATGATCCGACCATCTTAAAACAATCCCTCGATGTCAAATTACTATAAACGACGACTATTAAACCCTATAAACTAATTTATTGCAAATTTGTATCTATAAACACTTTCGTCATATGGTTTTTTCCCTTTTAGAATATGACTTGACAAAATTCGTCATTATAGTTAGTCGTTGAGATGAACAATAGAGTTGGTGGTTAGAGTTTGTTGCCCGAGGTGATCGTTAGAGTTGGACAACAGAAGTGGCCGTTGTCGGGAGTTAACCATTAGAGGTGGACTTCGTCAAAGTTTGTCAATTGAGGTGAATATTAGGATTTAGTCGTCATAGATGATTGTCACCAGAGTTGATCATCAAAGGCGATATTTGTTAGAGGTTTCATCGAATGTGGTTGTTAGAGCCTAGAGTTAGTTGCCAAAGTATGGCAACGATAGCCGACAACAATGGCCAACGGGTCGAGTCATTAAAATCATTAGAGTGAAGGAGAGTCAAGTCAAGTTAAGTCAAGATGAGTTAGTTAAAATAACCAACTCAACTCAATTGACATTTAAAGTTGGTAGGCTAAAATTACCAACACAACCTAACTCATGTTGATGAGTCAAACGCCCTCTTTAAAGGACTAACATCCAGATTAATTTAAATATATGGACTTGAATTTAAAAGTTAAGACTTGTTGAAAGTATATAGAATCAAATTCGATAATTGAAAATATAAGGTTTTGTTTGATATCCATTTAATTTTTTGTTCTAAGTTTTCTAAAAAGTAAGCCTACATCCACCTCTACCACCTATAGATTTCTTCTTTTGTCGTCTACTTTTTACTTTTTTTTTTAAAAAAAAAAAAAGTTGAAATTTGGAAACTAAAAAATAGTTTTTTAAAATTGATTTTTTTTTCTTTCTGAAAAACTAAAAACAAAAAACTAAATGGTTATCAAATGAGACAAGAGATCAAAATATAAAAAATTTTAAAGGACTATTCTAAAATGATATTATTATTATTATTATTATTATTTTGGCGTTTAGAGTGCTCCTAAAATGATAGGGTTTATATTTCGTAGGAGAGGTGGCAAAAAAAAGGGGCATTTTATTTAAATATTGCAGTTTGAAAAAATAATTAGTGAAATATGGTACTTTTAAAAGTATTTAGAGATTTGTGGTAGTGTGACAGCTTTTTGAGAAGTTCGAGGGTTAAAAAAAATAAAAAATTAAGTCGATGATTGAAATCTCGACCTAAAGTAAGTCGAGGGTTGAAATTGCGACCTAAAAAAATTAAAAAGCAAGTTGAGGTTTCAAAACTCGACCTACATAGGTCGAATCTTCAACCCTCGACATTCCGCCAGTTGAATCCTGTCGCTTGCATGCACCAGCTATCTCAAGAACCTGCATGTCGAATCGTTACCTCGCCTCTGTCGCTCCACATGTCTGCCTGTTGCTTTTAATTCGTAGGTCGAGTTTTGAACACTTGACCTATGGTCTTTTAAACCTCCTCTTTACCTTTTTCATATCACAAATCTCAGACCACAAATCGCTCTTACCCTGCCTCTTACTCTCACAAATAACGCTCTTACTCTCTACCTTTTACTCTCTTATTCTCTTTCGTATGAATCCTTTCTCCCCACACTTCACCCTTCTCCTATCACAAATTATATAGGTTTGTTCATTCACTCTACTAGATTTCTAATTTTTTTAAAATAATTATAAATTTTGTTCCTATTTTCATATTATTATTTCTTTTTCTATATATATACACATATAGTTTTTATTGTTGTCGGGGAAACAAAGATTAAAAAAGAGGTATACGTTCACTCAACTAAATTCCTATTTTTCTAATTAAAAAATAAGTTATAGATTATAATATTATTTTTATTTTTTCATAATTTTTGTTGTCGGATAACAAATAACAAAATAAAAGGGGACCCGTTGTCACTTTGAAGAAAAAAGTATAACCACTATTGAATTTGTGAGTTTAACTTTTATTTATTAGTAGTTTTTTGTTTTTAATACATTTTTATGAAGGAACATGTGAAGGCTCTGAGTGGAAACGTGGAGATCGTCCTAATTTTATTTTCACAGAATCACACAATACAAAATACATAAATTATGCAGTCAACTAAAATTTACAACATGCCAAAAATTGAGAAAATGATTAGATAGGATTTACCCTTGAAGAACATTTCTTCACAAATTCTCTCCTCCAAAATGTCACGAACAAAATGATCGATCCAAAATGGCCACCACCAATTGGAGCCTCCTATATATTCTCTTTTGGGATGAGAATCACAGAGAAAGTTGTGGGCTTATCTGGTTTTGGGAAGGGGAGAGAGGATTGAGAGGAGTAGTGAGAGTGATCACACAAATTGACTCTCCTGCCTAAACTCTTCTATGAAGAAAACCCCCAATAACCATCCACACACTACAGAGTCAGTTGAGAGAAATATCTTAAAATTAAAATTAAATAATAAATCAATTTTAATTTAAATATGTACATATAATAACTAACTTATTATATATATATATATATATAATTATATGTTATATCATATATAACATATAACATATAGTTTAATATTGTATCATATGCAATATATAATCTATAGATTTAACTTCTCTTTAATATAAATCCCATTTATATTAAATTATTTATATAAATCTAAGTCACATAATTAATACTTGAATCATACTCAAATATTTATATCCTCTCAAATAAACTTTATATTATAATGTTATCAAATACATTGTAGTAATTATATCATATATAATTAAATTAAATTAATTACATCACATATAATTAATTCTTTCAATTAATTTGAACAATTCAAATGAATCTAAAATTGATTCTCATAAATCCCTATTGAGCTATAGAGAAGACCTCATGGACATGTAGTTTGAAGTTCAAATAGTACTTGAATAATTAATTAAATTTCTTTAATTAAATTATTCAACATCCATTAACTGTTGGGCACTCCACTAAAGAACGATAGCTGCACTCTTCGCACTACAGATATATTTCAGTGTCCATTAGATAAAACTAGTCAACAGTGCAATGACCCTTCACAAATTGCTCGTAGGTACAACTAGGCCAAAATTACCGTTTTGCCTCTATAGTTACATTTAACTCTTTAAGTATTACTAATCTCTTTAATGAACAATAAGTCATAGTCCAACTATTACCCAACCCCTATCAAACCAGGAAATGGTGTAGTGCCACATTATTCAAGCCCTGAAATTAGCCCTTAAGAGAGCAATTTATCTACTTACCCCGACGTCGAAGAAGGAGTGAATTCCATCTTGTGTAGTTGTGTTCTCAGCTCCCTAATAAGACGAATCCCCAAAATGGTAGGCTTATTGAGCTGGCGATGTGGTCACTCTCACTCATACAAATCAAAATACCGCCTTCATAGGCAGGAGTTCATAACTCACTCAAGATTTTGGTCATGTCACCTATGGTCATCTTGATAAAATGTAAGTCTCTATTATGAATGATGTTATATAACGAGACTAGTCATTTCATGGTCTGGTGTTATACAAACTCCTTTGTATAAAACACCCCCGCTCACATATCTCTACATGAATGATCAAGGTCATATCGTTTGTAGCACTTTACAACAATTGTAACGTCTACAAAGCGTGGCGTACTCGTAATATCACCAGATAAGGTATCTATCTACTACAGACCATTTAGGTTATCGCTTAAACGTGATTTACCTATATGTCTCTACATATATGTTTAAGCTACAGATGATAACCTTAGATGTTAGTTTATTGGTTTATAGTTTTAATGTTACTAAATGTCAAATAAAATATCTCATATTTTATTAAATAAATAAAATGTCTATACGATATAATTACAAACTAAAGAACCCTACGAGATTTAGGGCATCAACCCCAACATTTTATATTTATTTTATGCTAGATATATCATTTTAATTACTTATATATGGATATTAATAGTTTTTTTTTAATATTAGTTATATATTGATATTAGTCTTAATTCAATAATATTTTGGATCTATCATGTTAATGTTAGTCTACCATGCTAATATTTTAGATTTACCATGTTAGTCTCAATTCAATAATAGTTTTTTAATAGTCTGATTTCAATAATATTTATATATTGAAGTTACTAGTTTTTTCTTTATAGTTTAATGTTTTTATTTATATTATGTTAGATCTACTGTGATAATGTTTTCGTTTGCATTTTAAATAATATTAGTATTAGGGTTTTTAGGGTTTAGTGTTTTTTTTTAAGACTAGATATTTGATTTTTTTTTTTTTTTTTTTTTTTAGTATTTAACTTTAATGTTGATAGTTTAGAAAGTTTAGTATTTTTTTTTAATGATTTTTTAATTAAAAGATTAGTTTATAGTTTGATACAAAATTATTAATTCGATGTTTAAAGTTTTTTAATATAAAAAAGTTTAGTATTCTTGTTTGTTTTTTTTTTTTTTTAAAAATAATATTCTATTATTTTAGTTTTTAATAAGTTTGATGTTCAAACTTAGTTAATTTTTATAATATTTTATAATATTTTTGTTTGTATTTAAGTTTGATAATTAGTAAAAATAATTAGCAATGTATTATTTGCCTTTTTTTTATTTTTTATTTTTTATTTTGTTTATAAAATGATGGACAAATATTTGGGATTTATGTTGTTTACAAATGATAATGTGATTGATCGTGTTGATGAAACTGATTATAACCAACCACTATGTGGGGGTTTTAGCATAGATGTGAATAGTGGACTTGTTTTTGAACAATTCATTGGAATGGTAGGGATGTCACTTGGTATAGATATGAGAGCAAATCAGTTAAAAATAATATATAGACATCTTAATCTAACACCATTAGGTTCAGTAAGGTTTATGTCATTCCCCACTCCTAATGAACAAACAATGAACTTGATGTTCTCAATCATGATGTCACTCCCGAATTTAGTGCATTTATATGTCAATGTGAGTAGGATAGAGTTGAATATAAACTTGAATGCACAACCTTTAGTCGGTTTGAAGATCCGACTCAATGTATTGACCATGATCCTAAATCAGTTGCACTACCATGTGATTATGAAGGTATGGTGGTTAACAATCAATACAGGGAATTTAGAACAAAAACCAGCGATGAATTTGAAGAGTTGAGTTTTGATGGTCGTAAACATGAGTTACCTTCAGATACATTCAACGGTTTGGATATGAAGGTAATATATAGCATTCAAGAACACAACCCAATTATAGCCCATGTGGATGTTGACAATAAACAATTATATAAGGGGATGATTTTTGAAGATAAATAAATGCTACAACATACGGTCACATGTTTTGCTATTAAGTGTCACACACCATATGTGGTTGTGGAATCGACACTGACAATTTGAGCAATTCGGTATAAGAAGTGGGATGAAGGTTGCAAATAGAGACTTCGTGCAACAAAGAAAAAGTTGCATGGCTTGTTTGAGATCATCAAGTATGCTGACCAACATACATATTTTGTAATACCCCGCACATTTTTTTTAGTAATAATGTAATTTCAGTAACTCTATTATTTGGAATTTCAGTAATTGTCATTAGTTTGAGGGCATTTTTGAAATTTTGGACTCTAAGTATAAAGGCAGGAATTTAAATGTTGGCGTGAAAATTATTCAATTTTGAAATTAGTAATAGTATAAAGTGGAATAAGGAAATGATTTAAATATAATTATACTATTTCCTTTTTAGTTATTATAATAATAATAATAATAATTTATTATTATTATTATTATTATTATTTTATGTAAAATAAAAAGGAACCTTGTCTTCTCCCTCATGCACATCGAAACCTTTACCCATTTTTGCTTCTTGCCGTTCATGTGCCAAGAAGCCGCCGCCCTCTCTTCAGCTCGCCGCCTCTAGCCACGAGCTTTTCGCTGCTGCCTCCACAGCCGTCGAAGGCCCTAGACCGCATGAGCCAAGCCAGTCGCACGATCCCTGCCAGCCACAACGTTTGCCTAGCTTGTCTGAGTCGCCAGCACTGACACCGCTCATGTTTTTTACCGCCGTGTGCCACGTCGATCTCGCCCAGCTGGTCTGAATCGCCCACGCCGCCGCTGCTCCAGCCTCTTGACCGTCGCGTGCTACGCTGTCTCCCAACAGCTTGAGCCGCTGCCGCCTTCAGCCGGTCTACTCCTCCGTCCATCGCCGCGCTGCCTGTCTTCTATTGCGTTGCTCTTCGTCGGACTCTTAGATTTTGATAAGATCTATTTTGTGGTTGGGTTTCTTGAAGTATTTTTTAATGCCCACTAAGTTGGAATAAAGATTAAATTAGTTGCAATATTTTGATTTTAGATTTGAACTTGGAAATTTACAAAAGCGGCTGTCCAGCGGATTCGAGATTGTTCGACAAGAGTGTTGGTAAAAGTATGGTCCTTGTTGTTGGTTTATGGGCACGCTTTGATTACTGAATTAAGTTTGACTTAATCCTTGTATCTTTAAGGTTCCAAGTCGTCATCCATTGGGATTTAAAATCTGTTAGAAGAAGATTTTGGAGTCGAAATCTTGGGAGTGATTGTTGATCAAGTTCTTTGGGTAAGCTTTTGGGTATTTTGGACTTGAATCTGAGGTTTCACAAGTATTATTGGACTGAAATTTAATGGTTGTATTCGTATGTTAGGGCCGTTACTTCAAACCGCTGTCATCATTTGATTGTCTGATTTTATCTGTGGAATTTCGATTAAGGTAAGTAATCTTACTACTGGAACTGCCCACGGGCCAGGCTTTAGTTGTATGCTAGCATGATAAATGTATGTTATGGCAAAATGTTAGCATGATAAATTTATAGTATGATCTAAATCAAAGTATGTTCTAGCACGAGATCTAAATTATTTAAATATGCACATAGACACTTGGATGCTAGTATGAGATGGTATGTGTTTCCATATGATTGTATCTGATCTGATGATGTGAGGTATACATGTATGTTGTAGAACCATGCTGTTGAGGTATATGTGTATGTGGTAGAGCCATGGTATTGAGGATTACATGTATGTCATAGATTCGTACAGTGATGATTTTGATGTTGAGACTGCGTGAACGTCCTTACTGATTAGTTAGATGCCCATTAGATTTTGTGTCTCCTTCAGGATTCACCAGTTTGTGTGTCCTTCGGGATTCACCAGTTTGTGTGTCCTTCGAGATTCAACAGTTTGTGTGTCCTTCGGGATTCACCAGTTCGTGTTTCCTTCGGGATTCACCAGTTCGTGTTTCCTTCGGGATTCACCAGTTTGTGTCTCCTTCGGGATTCACCAGAGGTAGTGGGCATACTTAACTACAGTAGGATAGAACTCAGTCTCCTTCTTGTTTCATGTGTATATGTGCCAGAGGTGGGTATTTAGAGGACATAAATTCCCAGCCTTACCCCAGTAGTGGGGTTACTTACTGAGTATTTTATACTCATTCTTTCTCATATTGTTGTTTCAGGTAAGGGTAGAGATGCACCGGCGATGGACAAGCGGAATTCGTGATCGAGCCATTGGGACTAGTTTTTACGCTTCCGCATCATGAGATTTAGAGTTCTTTTCATGTTTCTCTTAATGATAGTTTTGACATTTGAAACTTGTTAGTAAAAATTGTTTTTCATATTTATTTATTAACCATTATGATTTATAGGTACCCTACTATTATTTTAGTATTTTAATTTAATGAAAGTTTTTTGAATTTACCTTATCTATTTAACATTTATTTCAACATAAAGGAGTTTCATTTTAAGTGCCATGTATGCATGTATTTTAGTAACGGCCTAACTTAAGTCCTAGGGGGTCGGGTCGTTACATATTTTTACTTAGAACTTAGTCAAAGTCATGTGCAGTTAGATTCATCGATGATTGCATTAGAGTTTTGTGATGTCGTAAGAGAAAAATCGTCCATCAACGTGGCACAAATGAAATCCAACATAAAAACAAAATTTGGATATCATGTTCCTTACCATAGGGTGTGGGAGGGTAAAAGAAAGGTGTTGGCTAAAATATTCGATAATTGGGACGATTCATACAAATTTTTACCTAGGTGGTTGTATATGGTTAAACAGACCAATCCCGAAACATGTGTGGAGTGGAGAGTGAAAGAAACACCAATTGAAGGACATGTCATCCTTACTTCTGTATTTTGGGCATTTGGTCATTGTGTAGAAGCTTTTAATAGATGTCGATCGGTGATTCAAATAGACAGTATCCACTTGTATAAAAAATATCGAGGAAGGTTATTGATTGCTACATCAGTTGATTCAAACAAGCATCTTTTTCCCCTTGCATTCGTCGTTGCAGATAAGGAATCTACAGACTCGAGGGGTTGGTTCTTCAAACATTTGAGAGAAATTGTTATACACGAGGAGGTGTGTTTAATTTTGGATCGATATGCTGACATTATCCCAATAATGAAAAATCCAGTAAATAGTTGGATGGGACCAAAATATCACCATGGATTCTGCTTATGACATATTGTCAGCAACTTCAATAAATAATACAAATTCAACACATTAAAGAATTATGTTTATCGTGTATGATGTTAATTCCAAATTCGAAAGTTTAATAAAGTCATTGAGGACATCGAAGGAATAAATCGGAGTTGTCTGAGTTTTTTTTTTACAACATTGGTATTGAGCAATGGACTCAAGCACATGTTGGAGGGTTCAGGTATAGGTGGATGACGAAAAATCTATCAGAGTGCATAGATGGAATCCTCTTAGGAGCTCGAATGTTGCCGATAGATGCTCTTGTTCAAATAAAATTCTCCAAGTGCTTAAATTATTTCGAAAAAATAAGAGAAGAAATAAGAGCTGCTTTGGAGCATCAAGATAAATACATCCGTTAGTAACTGTCAATTAATGTCAACGTACGCTGCATATTACTCTCCTCAATTTAAACCTATATCGCATGAAGATTACTGGATCATGCACCCTAATATGCCTGTCTTACATGCTGACCCATTGTTGTGTGAGAAAACCTGGTAAACCAAAGAGTACACGATACCATAATGAGATGGATTAGACAGAACCAAGCACTCGACTACGATGTGGGTTTTGTAATCAGTTAGGTCATAATCGAAGGAAGTGTCATTCGTTACAAAGACAGGCTCCAAACAGTTAGAGATTTTTATTATTTATATCTTTATCTTTTAAATACTAATTTTATTGTGTAGTTAGATTTTTTTTATTATAATTTATTAAGTTGTACATTATTTTTATGTTTTACTTGAGAAATAAATAATTTGTTTCTTTAAGATCAGGACTTTAAATCCAGAATTGATTGATCCTGATATTCTGTACGACCAATCGATTCATCGATCACCAGTTGTATGGGAAGATCGTACCACTGGAGAGATATCTTGTAAATGTTAAGAGGCAGTTGTTCATCGCACTATCCTAGTCCACCCTAGAATACTACCATTACTTCATACGTCTGGATTTTATGGAGTTACCAAATTGGGATTCATTCAGCTAGATTTGCATCTCATCACAAAACTGATTGAGAGATGGAAGCCTGAGATACATACATTTCATGTGCCCACTAGAGAATGCACTATTACTCTATGAGACATAGAAGTATTGTTCGATTATCCATTGACGACGAGCCAGTTTTTGGAGCAATGCATGATGACTGGTTGAATATTTTTTGCTAAGTTGAGTTTAGCTCAACGATAAATGACATAACATTTCTTTCTAGAGGTTAAAGGTTCGATCTCTCAGCTTCATAGTTGTTGTACTAAAAAAATGTCAATGGCCAAATCAATAGGAAATAAATATTAAAAATAAAAAATGAAAACACATTGAACCATATATGTCTTGTAGAAATGTAGTTTGCATTAAAGGAACAAAATTGGTACAACAACTCAGGTACTAAGACACATGACATGAAAGGCAAAAATTGCTACATATTATTTTTAAATTTTAAATATTATTTTGATCTTTGTATTTTGAGAGTTGTTCGATTTTAGTTTATGTACTTTGAATAAATCTTAAATTTAATTTAATCTGTGGTTAATTTTTTCAAAAAACCTATTAAATAATTTGAAAACATATTTACATCTTGTATTTTCTTGCGTGAAAATTATTATTATTATTTAATCAATTTTGATAAAACAAAAAATTTAGAGAAATTAAATTTAAGATTTATTGAAAATATAAAAACTAAAATTAGACATGACTAACATTCAACAAACTTCGAATTACACACACCAAAATGTTTTTCTAAAAAATTTTTAGTGCACAAATTTGCAACCAAAATTGTAAAGAGGAAAATATAACCAATAATAATAATTATAATATGAAATTATGATGTTATTATTAAGACTATTCATAAATGTGACATCTGAAAGTAAAATCTGATTTCAACTAATTTTCCCACCACCAACAACAGCAACAATAAATGAAAAATACAAAAAGAAATAAATATATAACATTAAAATAAACTAAGTTATTTTAGGAGGTGAGGGGGCAGTTCAATTAATTCCATTTAGGTCATGGAAAATCAAAGGACAAGACACTAAAATTAAATGCATCAAAATTTAGTTAATGTGAATGTTACATCATTGGCTATAATGGAAACTCCTTTGGGACCCACTAATAAATTACTTAAAATTGTACAATTGATTATTCTTTTTTTCTTTTTAACATATATTTATTAGAAAAAATAGAACAATACTTAAGTACGACCCGAAAGTATTTTTATACATACCTTTTAATTACATATTAGAAAAAATTAGAAATTATTCATTTTTAAAAAGAAAAATAAAAATTTGACACATGACAAACATTGATTGGATATCAAGTGGATTGCACAAAAATAGATGGAACTAAACACTTTTTAAAAAACAAAAGAAATAATAATAAATTTCAATTTTTTTAATATAATAAATAATAAGAGATTCAAATCACAAACTTTATAATTAACCATACGACTATATGTTAATTTGTACACTTGAACTAATAAATTATTTTTAGTTTTTAAAGTTGTATTTGACTGTTGTTCAATTTCTTCAAATATGCTCTAAATATTAAAATGTGTAATTTGTTTGTTTGGTCATTCAACTTTTAAAAAATCTATATACAGGAATCTACTAATATTAAAATTTCATAATTATGCATAAAATTGTGATTTAAGAGATATTACACAGTATAAAAATTTTGTAGATTTGATACCCTTGAAAGTTTAGCCCCCCATTGTTCGCCATTTGAGTTTTGATTTTTTATTTTTGAAAATTAAGTAAATAAATGTCTCTCTTATCCCCAAATTTTTATGTTTTATGGTCTACTTTTCTACCAATATTTTAAAAAATCAAGTTAAGTTTTGAAAACTTAGTAAAAAAAAGTTTTCAAAAACATGTTTTAGTTTTTAGAATTTGGCTAAGAATTCAACTCTCTTATTTAATAAATTAGATGAAGATCATAGTAATAAAATTGAGAGAAAACAAACACAATCTAAGGTAAAAATCCAAATGATTAAAAACGGGACTGGGACCAAACTTATAATTTACCATAAAAATCAAATTTGAAATGGTTTAATTACAAATTCAATTACTAAATTTTCAAAGTTATGTCTACTACATTGTTAAACTTTAAAAAACATCTAGAATTAAACTTTTATTATTGTGTATAATATGCAATCAAACTTTAATAACAAATTTTTAGGATTTCGTTTGACAACTTTTTTTTTCTAAAGAAATGTATAAACATGACTTTTATCAATGGTTTTCTTACTTCATTACTTACTTTTTATAAAGGATTTCAAAAACCAAACAAAATCTGGAAACTAAAAAAATGTTTTTAAAAACTAAGTCTATTGAATTTTTGGCAAAATATTAAAAGTACAATTTACCCCACATCAGTTAAATTAAAGAATGGAGATGGACTCCAAACCCATAAAAAGAGCCTATACCTCTAGTTTCAAGTTATCTCAATTAGAAACACTTTAAGTTTGAGTGTGCTAATTCTAGTTAAATTTCCTTTATGTATTCTCTAGTTTGAAGGTGGGAAAAGGGTGTGAGTAGTTAAAAGCTTTGTGAGAGTGCTCTTGTAATTAGGATCGGGGAGAGAACTATTCTATGTGATTGTAACAATTTTTTGTATAGTGCATTTCTTTTTTGTGGGTCGTGGTTTTTCTTGGAGTTAGGAGTTTTTCACGTAAATACTTGTGTCTTCTTTTAATTTCTCTATTATTTTTCTGCTTATTCCTGCGGTAGAAGTGTGAGGTTTTCTCCCAACAAGTGATATTAGAGTGTCAGGTTTATAGTTTCTTGAATGTTTGAATATGCTCTGTAGTCGCAAGTTTGCCTGAGATTCCACATCACAAAAGAGTTCTTCAAACGGATTGCGGTATCGTGAATAGTGTGGATCGTTCATTATTTGTTAATTTTCTAGGAAGAGAAGCATATATGCCAAGCTTTATGAGTTCGATAAAGTTTGATGTGGAGAAATTTGATGGAATGATCAACTTTGGCTTACGGCAAGTGCAAATCAATTATGTGTTGATACAAGTCAGGTTACACAAGTGCAAGTTAAGCAGTGATGGTGTTCTAGTACAGTCTAAGAGTGATTCCAACAAAGGTTCAAAGAAGATAGTTTCCAAGCAGAATATAAGTTGCTGGGATGAGGATAGTCTGAGCACATGAAAAACAGAGCAGGTTCGTTAAAGGGTTATGGATCGGATGCTGACGGTGTCTTTCTCGTCATGAGATATAGTGACTTCCTCTGAAAAAGACAGAACTCATCCTCGTGGTACATTCGCTTTGAGGAGATAGCATGCAATCGGCGAAAGAAACCAGGATGATTAAGCACTCTAATTCATCAATTTTAGCATCTAAGTAAGCATGCTCATCAAATAAAATGAGAGTTTTTGAAACATACCTTTAAAGAACTTTTTGAAATTCAAATTACAGCTCTATTCTTTACTTCAAATGGATGTAGACCACCACTTGATTTTCTATACTATTCTCTAGGACTTTAGATTGGATTGTGGAATCCAAAATGAGTTGAAATTTTAGGAATATTAAGGTGTAGCTCTCTAGTTTTGAAGTCTTAGGAAAAAAACTGAAGAACAATCTTCTTCCAAAATTTTCAGACTTTTCATGGGATATTTTTCTGTATAAAACCACATGTATATCTAATATCTTCATGCAATCTCCAATCTCATAAGAGATTGACACCAAAGAACACACCAATAGCATGGAACTAGGAGGTGGAAGCTCAATTGGAGAAAGTGGGAAAACCCATTTTCTTCCTATTTTTGTTTTAAATTGATTTTTTTAAAAAAAAAAATTGAAATCAAATTTCAAATTCTAAATTTAATTTATTCAATTCATTTTAAATAATTAATTTTTAACCCAAATTAATTCTAATAATTAATTTTGAATAAAACTAATTCTCTAATTAAACTATTTTAATTAATTTGAAATTTGATATCAAGTATCAAATTATTCAACTACCGATTCCTAATACATGAATCCCTATTCATGTAATCAATATTTAAATCAAATTTAAATATTATCCAATTCTTCAATTTCATTTAATTCGATAATTAGACGTGTAATTATATCGTATATAATTACTAATTCTCTTAATTCGAATTTGAACGTTTTAAATTTACTCATCACTCTATTCTAAAGTTTAATTCGTTTGTGAGCTAGTAGGGGGACCTAATGAACTTACAAATCATGGACTTCAACGATCCGAGATTAATTGGATAAACTCTTTAAACCGAATTAATAAACATTTGTTAACTATCGGGTCATTCCACTAGAGCCCAATAGTTACACTCCCCTCACTATATATATATTTCTGTTCACTTGATTTAACTATAACCAGTAAGTCGACCCTTCACAGGTTGTTTGTAATAACGGTTGGGTCAAAAGTTATTTTAGCCCCAAGATTATATCTTGTTCCTTAAGTCCCACTGATCCTCTAATGAATAACTGGTTTGTGATCAAATCACCAAATTGAGTTCCTTTCAAGTCAATGAGAGGGTGAGACCCCTTGTTCAAGACTTGAAATCAGTACTTAAGAGAACAACCTTTCTACTATCCCTAAAAGTGGATAGGAGTGAATTTTGTCTTACACCCTATGTCCCCACCTATCTATCCGGTCTTACCCCTGAAATGGGAGGCTTATTGAGCCAACCCTCATCCATGCAAATATAAGGATAATCCCAAATAAACAGGAACTCATAGTTAGCTCAGGATTAAGGTCGAGTTACCAAAGTCATTGCTTTGAAATAGTTAGATTTAAACAATAAACAACGTTATAAAGTAAGAGTGACTTATTTTCTAGTCCAGTCTTATACAAATTCATTGCATAGAATGCCCCCACTCACATGTCTCCACATGAACGATTCATGATTACATCATTTGTACTAGATACAAAGTGGGCCGCATCTAATAGTGTTACCAAAATAAGGTACCCAACCTTATTCGTATACTATAGACTGTTTTGGTTATCTACTCGAACTTGGTCATTTTATGTCTCCACATAAAGTCCAAGTACTCATGTAATAGCTGTGGATCTTAGCTTATTGGATTTAGGCTTTTACAAGTAAAATTTACATATTCGATAACATATTTATTGAATAAACTTCAATAACATCTTTACTGTAAATGGAATGTTTTAATTTTACAAATTGCGAATTTTAGGACATACAACCTAACACGCTTTACCATAGTAGAGTATGTGATGTTAGCAGTTCAACAAGTTTGCACACGGGCATTGACTTGGTGGTTATGCAAGGTGCGTTGTGGAAGTTATGTCGATGGCTGAAGGATTTTCAGGCGAGCCAAATAGGTGCAAGTTGCATCATAAATATCAACAAAGTTTATCGACATGTGACGAAAAATAAAATCTTGGTAGGTGGTATTCCAAGTGGTTTACTCTTTATGGTGGAGTGAGTTATAATTCTATGAGATAAGAATTATGATTGTCGATGAAGATAATGGATATTGCAGAAGCCGTGGATTCTTCAAATATCTTGTTAATATGGAATTTATTGCCGTTTTGGCAAAATATTATAGCCCCAGTTTGTCCCACATCGATTAAATTGAAGAACGAGGATGAGCTTCAAGCCTATAAAAGGAGTTGTACCTCTAGTTTCAAGTTGTCCCGATTAGAAACAATTTAAGCTTGAGTGTGTGATACTTTCATACCATGCGATGAGATGAATAGTGATTATGAGGTTATAACGCTTTGTTTTTCCTTGTAGAACCCAAGTGTAAGTCCGATCAGGATCCTGGTAAGTTTAGGGTCGAACTTAGGGATTACGTTTATGCGATGAAACTAAAACTCTAATCTGAATGCAAATGAAATGTTCACTCAAATGGTTGATTTTTGGTATTATTCTCAGTTTAAACTTTATGCGATGAGGGTTGTGCTTTAAGTGAAACGGTGTGAGTGGTGGTTGTTGGATACTGATATGCGATGATAGGGTTGAGAAGAGTTTTCACCAACACTTCCTAAGCAACTATATGAGTCATGTGTTCAAGCAATGCACTTAATATTACGACCAAGACTTTTCAGTATATCTAGCCACACTACCCTATCTCTAGGTTGCATGCGATGAGTGCAATATGTAAGAGACGTACTTATTTCTAAGGAGCATCTCCTCTTGTTTTATGAGTTCTAAACCTGAGTTCTTTCTTACCTAGATTCAATTTACTTTGAATATTCTTTCAAATTATTCAAGTGACACAAGTAGGCATACATAAAACAAGTTGATCGCACAATTCTTTTGTTACTTAGTTCGTGCTAGCTATATGCATCTCAACCCATAAAGTAATTTGGTTACTCATGATAATGATGGATAAAATGAACAAAGGATAGAATAAATACGTACTCACATTACAGACTTTGAACTTTTCAATGTTAACAATACAACATAAATACACTTTAAGGTAAAGAAAGGGATAGAGAGTCAAGTCGTGGTGTGCAATGTCTTGCTTCCTCTGACTCTAATGATGACTATTTCACTCAAATATTGAACAATGGATCTTCTCTTCTTCCAATGGAGACCCAAGCTCTCACTAGGGTGTTTTTATGAGTGAGAAAGATTTTTTTACAGATTTTTCTTCTCATAATTTTTTATCTCTCATATCTCTTGCATGGCGATTGCATGGGTATTTATAGGCGTCTGAGGATGACTTCCCTTTTCTCACTCATGATTGTGCTGATAAGGTGCATTAAATTCCATACCCTGATGCGCCACTTATAATGTCTCAGAAGTTCATTGAATCTTCAACGAAGTTCTCTTATCAGCCACTAACTCAATCTGATATTTGCAAGGCAATCATAACGATTATAAAAAGCCAAGTGTCATGCTCAATGCATTGTTCATTCATTGCTACTTCTTTTATATAACACTTATACAAAACAGCAATGAAACAAGCACAACATGCTTCTATTCACCCTTAGACTACAACACTTATAATAAAAGGATGATGCATGAATATGCTCATTGCATGCAAAATATAACTCTTATATTTCATGATGCATGCACATGCTTTCACGTAATTTCTTCATGCTAGATTATAACAGTTATAATACACGATGCATGAATAATTGCATAACCTAAGATGGGTTTTTAAACTATATGTCAAACACTTTGGCATATAAACACCATACATCACATGTATAATAAACATTGATGAACCGGGTGAAATTGTCTCAAATCCACAAAAAATAAAGCTAACTATTACAAAACCAAGGAGTCTTCGGTTTAAACAGGTGAATCGGGTCTTGAACCGTCCGGGCGAAGCAACGCGTTTCCAACCATCGTGTACCAAACTCCTCGCAATCGTCTACACGAAATTACAAACGCTTCGCTCTATCGTTTACCAACGCTCCCAGAGCTAAACGATCGTGTACCTTTTACTAAGTGATGAAGCCCGAGGTACGTGATTCGCTAGCGTGCTTCGCACAACGCCAGCCTTACGCGATTGTCTAAACGACTACGATACGTCAAAGCACCATCGCCTACACGATCGCTTAGCAAGCGCTTTCGTATCGTATATCATGCGATCGTTTAGATAGTAACTAAGCGATGAAGCAAGCTAATTACACGATCGTCTAGCGCGTGCCTTTTACTAAACGATGAACATCAAATTATCCCACTACGATCGTCTACCTCTAGCGTCTACGCAATCGGGCAACCAACGCTACGCAATAGAGTAAACAATTTACCTCATTGTTTAGCATTAGCTAAACGATCGTTTAGTAAATACTACATGGTTGTATAGAAAAATCTACACGATCGCTTAGATAAATCCCAACGATCGTTTACCTTAGGCTACACAATAACCAACTCTTGGTCTTCTTCCTTGTTGAGAACCGCATCTCCATGCTTTGAAACTTCAGCACGAACGACTCAATTAATTAAAATTTTTGAATTAAGATTCGATAACATGTTAATTACACCCAAAAACACATGGGTCTTTAAAAATTAACACTTTGTAATTGAAGAAAACTTTAAACTAAGCCAATTAAACCCATAAACATTCATCAACTCCATCTACAAATGCACTTAACAATTAAACACAAATGCAGAAAACCCACCAAGACTGAATAGAAGTTCAAAACATAATTGAAATTTTGAAAATCAGAACAAACTAGCTCTGATACCAATTGAAGGAAATCGAACACAAGGATTTTCATGAGCAGCAAAATGATCTTTCCAAATTTCAAATTGTATATGAACATTATAATTACAATCACAAATGGAAACATACGGTTATGCAAAATACATAAATTATAGCATGCTATACAAAAGATCAAGAACAAGAATCAACATACTTTTGTAGATTCAACTTCGAGTTCCTTTGATCACAGAATGCTCGATCATAGCAACACAGCAACATACGAACGTTCGTCCAACACGACCGTTATATTGCATGAATACCGCGCACTCGAACTAAGCGATCTTCAAGGTCACGAACACCTCAAACACCACGAACGGCCTCCATAGAACCTCGACCGTGTCGAGTTGAGTATGACACCACAAAGAAGGCTACCTTGGTATTCTCAGTGTGAGAATCAAAAGGGTGGGCTCTGTGTGGACTTGGTTTGAGGTAGAAAATGGGAGGAACCACAATCGTATAAATGATTGAGCAAGTGGGAGATAAAAGAACCTATCATATAGGTCAATGCCCAACCGTTTAGGAAAAGCTATGCGATCGTTTAGCTCATCGCTTAGCTGAGTGTCTATCGCCTAAGAACATTCCATGATCGTTTAGCTAACAAGCTGTTGCTTAGTAAATCTAATTTACTTGAAAACTCACCGTGAGAATTTTCCGAGATTGAAATTCTTAAAACAACAATTTGCAAATATTTTTCTTTCTCTTACTAAAATTAAGAAAACATTTTTTCTTTTATCTCCCGGTTACCATGAAACCACCAATAACCTCCCACTCAATTGGTTATTAGAGAAAAATAGATAATTGTCCAATAATTAATATCATTATAAATATAAATGATAACTAACTTACCATAATATGTTTATAACCTATAGTTTTAATCTTTCATCTCATGAAACATATAAACCATAGCTCTTTTTCTATTCCATGGCACTTAATGTAAATCTCATTTATATTAATCTTCCACTTGATGTATCTCATACACCTTACCAATTATATCATATATAATCGAATTACCTCTTGTCAATTTGAACATTTCAATTCAACACCATGAATCCATTGAGCTATCAAGGGGACCTTATGGACTTGTAGCTCAAAGATTATGGACCTGTATCTCAAAGATCCAACGGTACGTGAATAACTGACTAATTCCTAACGTTCAGAGTTGTTCTGGTTTGAGAAAGAAGCACCGGTCGAACGCTTTGAATGAATAAGAAATAGACAGCTCTAGGAATCAATGATTCTTATTCCACCGAGTTAAAGCTAGCAACATGTCGATTCACACCGGAGGTTGGTAAGAACTGAGGGACAATGCCCCTTAACCTAAGTGGGCCTACCAGCAAAGCAACAGGTACTTGATCGGGCGGGGGAGCAGTTTGGTTTCGTGCAACGCCCTCGCAGCAGAAAGAGGGCTGTTGTTATTTGAAAGGAAAAGCCCCTTGTATAGGGTTCCAAACCAGCGCACCCTTACTTTAGTCACGGGATCCACCATCCGTTAACTGCCAGACACTCCACTAAAAACCGACAGTTGAACTTTCCTTACCTTATGTGTCCATCTTAACCAATCAATAGTGTGACAACCCTTCACAGATCGCTCGTAAGTACAGCTCGGCCAATAACCGTTATGCCCCTGTAGTTACATCTAATTCCTTAAGTACCATTGAATCTTTTAATGAACATAAGTCATAGTTCTACTATGACTGAGTCCTCTTTTCCAAAGAGAAGTTGTGGCCACTATGTTCAAGCCCCGGAATCAGCCCTTAAGGGAGCAATCTCTCTATTTACCCTTGCTTCGAGGAATGAGTAAATTCTATCTTGTGTATTGAGTTCCCATCTCCCAAATCAGACAAGTCCCCAAAAAGGTAGGCATGTTGAGTTGGCAATCTGGCCACTCTCACCCATACTAATCAAAGGACCGCCCTCAAAGGCAGGATTTCCCAAAACACTCAGGATTGAGGTTGTATCACCTAAGGTCGTTTAGGTGAGATGTAAGTCTCCAGTATCAACGACGTTATATACAAAGTCTAGTCATCTCGTGGTCTGGTCTTATACAAACTCTTTGTATAGGACACCTCTGCTTGCATGTCTCCGCATGAATAGTCATGATCTACCATCTGTAGTAGTTTACAACACTTGCGAACCTCTACAAAGCTGGTCATATCCGTAGTGTCACCAAGATCAGATATCCCACCTTAATCCTTATACTACAGACCTATTTAGGTTATCACTTAAGTTATGATCCACTTGTATATCACATATACATGCTTAAGTTTACATAAGATAACCATGGAGCTTTTTTTATTGGATATGAGTAAATGTTAGAATGAAATAACAGTTATTTTATTCATAAAACAATGTGTATAATTACAAACAACAAGACTCCGGGAGAATTAGGACACCAATCCCAACCTTGGGAATTCTTGCCTATGAGAGCGGTCATTTAATTTGCATGGCCTACCACTTTGGGGATTCGTCTGATTGAGGAGTTGGGAAGTCAGCTACATAAGATGAAATTCACTCCTTCTCCGAGGTAGGGGTAAGTAGATAGATTGCTCCCTTAAGGACTGATTTAGGGGCTTGAACGATGTGGCGCCACACACCTTCTTATGGCCCAAGAGGTTCCACTCATAGTAGGACTATGATGTATTGTTCATTAGAGGAAACAATGGTACTTAATGAGTTAGATGTAACTACAGGGGCAAAACGGTAAATTGGCCCAGCTGTACTTACGAGCATCTGTGAAGGGTTATCGTATTGTTGACTAGTTATATCCGATGGACACTGAAGTATATCTATAGTAAGAAGAGTGCAACTATCGGTCTTTAGTGGAGTGCTCGACAGTTAATGGATAGTGGATCTCGTGACTAAAGAGTTTAGTAAGCTATTCACATACCATTGGAGCTTTAAGCTACATGTCCATGAGGGTCCCTTGGTAGCTCAATGGATTCAAGTTGAGAATCAGTTTTTAAGTCAGTTTGAAGTGTTCAAATTAACAAGAGAAAATTTGATTATATATGATATGATTAACTGGTTCAATTATATGTGATATAGTTCTCTCATCCCACACATTAATTACAATACCTTTACCCAAAAAAAAAAAAAAATGTTTAAGGGGAAAAAACTAGGTAGTTTTTTAGTCCCTAATTTTGGGTCTATTTTTCATTTACTCCTTCTATCTTGAGTTTTGTTTCCATTTAGTCTCTAAAGTTTTAAAATTTACACTTTTAACCCTTAAATTTTTACTAAATACTTATTTAATCAAGTGGTAAGGTCAACCAATTTATGTAAAATAATTTAATCTCATTAGGTAAGAATTTGAGTTTTTGTTTTTGTTTTTAAAAAGTAAGTCTATAAACACTACTTCCACCTCTAAATTTATTCATTTGTTATTTACTTTTTATAAATGGTTTAAAACTTGAAGTCAAATTTTGAGAACTAAAAAAACAACTTTTATGAACTTGTCTTTGTAACCATCGTATTTAAGAAAGATGCAAGATCATTGTAAGAAATGGGGGAGCAAATAGATTTAATTTTTAAAAATCAAAACAGAAAACAAAATGGTTACAAACTACGGCCTAAATAATTATAATTAATTTGTTTTCATAGATTTTCCATCACTATTAAAATTATTTTTTTAAAAAAACACTTTCTAATTTTTTTTTTTATAAATTAATTGAAAGTGAACGCCAAAACTCAAAGTGAAAATTCACAAAAACTCAAGAGTAAAAATCTAAAATATTGAAATCGAGGAAATAATAAAAATCAAATTCAAGTCAATGACAGGAAATGTAATATTTAGAAACTTAGAGACCAAAAAAATTAAATTTGAAACTTTAAGAGTAAAAATATAACGTTTTAAAATTTAGTAACCAAATATAACCAAATAAAAACGGGCGTCAAAAGGTTAAAAAGACCCAAAAGGGTTTTTTTTTCTTCCCAAAATTATATTCTCAAAATATTTGGGCACCTTAAAAATTATAATTTTCTATAATTAATTGGAGGAATTTGATATAGATATGATTTATATCAAGTAAAGGAGAAAAAGAATTTGGTTTAAATGTTGCATATGATGTGATATTAAAACTATAGGTTATAAATGTAATATGATAAGTTAGTTATTATATTTATTTATAATTAAAACAATTATGAGATAATTGTAGGCGGTTTTTCCTTTAACCGTGCGTGAAGTGAGAGGTTTTATTCAGTTTTCATAACTGAAGGATAAAATAAAAATTGTTTTCATTTTGTAAAGAATCGCCTCATTAAGTATACTGCTAATCGTTTAGCTTACAAGAGACTACACAACAACCATCAAGTGTTTGTCTAAACGATCGTGTATACGTGCCATTCTCTAAACGATCGTGTAGATTTTTACTAAACGATCGCGTGGCAAGCGAGCTTCACTAAACGATCAAACCTGTTTTCCTAAACGATCGTGTACCTTTATTAAAAGATCAAGCACCACAGTCTATACGATAAACAATATCCTTCTCCCATTTGCTTGGTCGTATAGTGCGATCGTAGTTTCCTTCAACCCTCTACTAAATTCATAACAGAGTCCACACCTCCTGGATTCTCACTCCAAGAATACCAAGGTTACTAAGTGTGCTGTCCAAGAGGCTGCCTGTTCGTGGAGAAGATTTTTCGTAATGACCAAACGATTGGGTAGACGATCGTAGTGATAGCGAGAGGTGTTGGTCTAAGTCTTCACGAGAGCGAGAGACCTGTGAAAGAAGAGTTCTTCAAAGGTAAGTCATTTGGTATTTAATTTATAAAGCATGCATTAATTTTGTTAAAGATGCATAACTAGTTTGTATGTTTGTGAATGCTTGTAATTCTGTCACAATGAATTTGGATCGATCGTGCTTCCGCTCATGAATTCTCTTTGATAAGAGTTCCTCCACCATGTCATATCATGCTTCATCGCCTAAAGTTATCGACTTAACTGATTAGGCGATTGTGTGTTTGTTTCTGATAGTTCTTTTTTACCACATTAGTGGGCGTTCTGCGTTAAAATAGAGACATTAGCTCAAAATTCAGATAGATTAGGCCGAAGATGTATGATTGCATACTGTGATTACTTTATAAATTCTTTAGCAAAAATGTCGCAATTTCAGAGTTTTTTCTTATTCTTTTAGATGAGAGAGATAAAATAACATGTATTTCTACAAGTTATCAACTCTAGTTAAATTCTCTTTATGTATTATCTAGTTTAATAGTCGAAAAGGGCGTGAATAGTAAAAAAACTTTGAGATAGTATTTTTTTTTTTTTGTTATTGGGATTGAGGAGAGAATTATTCTGTGTGATTGTAACAATTTTTCACATAGTGGATTTATTTTTGGTAGTACATGATTTTTCTCTGAATTTGGAGTTTTCCACGTAAATTCTTGTGTTTTCAATTTTATTGTTTTCTTTTAATTCCTCTATTATTCCTGCTATAGAAGTGAGAGATTTTTTCCTAACAAAATTTTATTTTAAAAGTCATCTTAAAATCCAATAAAAAAATTTTCTTTGAAATTGAAACCAGATGTGTTTGCATGATAAAAAGCTTACAAACAAAACTGAAAAGTAAAAAAAGCCATTAGACTTTTTAAAGCAAAGCTATTAAACATTTTAAAGCAAATTATGCAGTTTTGTTGAATTACTAATTTTAATATTTTTTTAAGCCCACGTTTATGGGATATAGTTAGGAGCTACTAAACTTGTAATTTGACTGTCAAAATAAGTATAATTAACTATATAATGTTTGTATGGATAACTTCAAGATTAGAGATATGATTCTCCACCTCGTAAATTTAATCTATTGTTTTTGCACAAAAAAAATAAATAATGTAAAAAAAATGAACAATTGCATGTATTTGAGAGGCGTGAGTTATCTTTGACATTCATGAGGCAAATAATACTTAACTTTTAAAATCATATTTATTTAGTTCATAACCTTAAAAAAGTATAAAAAATCTTAAACTTCCAACTTTATATTCAATAGGTACTTAGAATTTTAAATTCATGCCTAAATATTTATGGCATAATGAATAATTTTCCATGGCCTACTAAAATAGAAAACCAAAGTTTAAAGTGTACTATCAAACATAAAACTCATTTTTATATCTAATTAATCAATTAAATTAAATATTATGAAAATGCAAGAAACTTAGTAGATATAAAATTGAAAGACTATATTATAACAAATACTTTTGATCTTTGTCTTTTGTTAAAAGATATCCATATACTTTCAAAAGTTGCAACATTATCCCTATACTTTTACAAAACACAATTCAAAAGTGCCCTTGGATTATGAATCTTTTGGAATTTCCAAAAATTAAAACTGTGTGGGTATATTTTAAAAGTTAAAACTATTCGGTGATCTAAATTTACGTTATAGATCATACCACACCATTTTGTGTCTAAGTCCAAGGATATTTTTGAAACGTCCGTTAAAGTTCATAAGTAATATTGTAATTTTGAAATATTAATCACAATAAATAACTAACTTATTATAAATAATAAATAATGATCATATATTTATAATGATTAATCTCAATAAATAATTAATTGATTATAAAAACGATAAGTAATAAATTATTATTAGTGGAAAATACTTTTGTAAATAAGTAAATGCATTCATAAATTTTTATTGTAAAAATAAATTAAATAAATATTTTATCAGATCATTATTGATGTATTGAAACAAGTATTTATATTATTTTTGTTACATTAATATTAATTAATTAAGTGTATTTAAAATAAAATTATATATAAAATAAAAAAAATAGAAGAAAAGAGGGAAATGAGAAAACCACCGGGTGGAAAAAGATGATACTTAATAACAGCTTATTCGGAGACATATGGTTGAAAATTGTGAAACAAATATTGGTTGTTTTTTTAATGTCTGTTAATTTCTACTCCGTAAACCCTAAAACCAAATGACGCTTAAGAGTGTTTCTAAGAAAATGGTTAAATGCAAGGGCATTTTTTATAATGTAATCAAATTAAAATCCATAGGCATGTTAGACTTTTTTTTCCTTTAGAAATTATGAAATATGTTATAACAAATAAGTATTTATGATTTATTAATTTATTGATTAAATTATAAATTTGGTCCTTATACTTTCTAGACTTTAGTTCCTATTAATTTATAATTAGAATTAATCCTTTTAGTTTGATTAAACTCTAATAATGAAGACTAAATTCGAAGCTGTTAACATTACAATAACTTTAGTCAAGTGAAATGTAATTATGATCTATCACCTACTTACAATCGTATAATCAAAATATATTTAAAATTATATGAGACCAATTCTTAATTCCTTTTTTAGTTATAATTTGTATGTCTATAAACTTTTGTTTTTATTTTTGTCATTTACCCCAAATCACCATTTACCCCTTTCGGTTATGAACATTTTCTTTTAATAACCTCTTTGATCTTTTATTTTTTTAAATTAAAATCATAAATACTACCATTACGATAGCTTTATTTATCTTATTATTTACTTGATTTTTCTTAAAAATTTCGAGCTAAGTATCGAAAATCTATTTTCTTAAACACTATAAATCAAATGTTTTTCGAGATGAAAAATCATAATAAAGAATCTCGCTAGAAAAAATAACACGATTTTTTTAAAAAAAACAAAAAATCAATTTGTCGTCAAACACGATATTATTTTTTTTTTTTTCATATTTACTGAAATTATACATTAAGAATAGTTAATATGATTATGCATCGAGAAAGTATTAATTTAAATGAATGAATAGATAATTGATGGGAAAACTAGTAAGGAGGTTTATACGAGTCAGGTAATTGTAGTCAAACAATTACAATTCACGGATAAATCTCTTCTACTTTGGTCGTTGACACAAATTTTAAGAACTTAATAAGAACTTGAGTTTTGTTTATGAAAAAATACTCATGTACATCTCAGACATCATCTACTCTTATACATACCACTAAATTGTCTAATCAAAATTTGTCACATGACAAATTTTTCTTTATTTTTTTAAATATTTTAATGCATTTTTTATGTGCGTGATAACGGTAAAATGCATAAAGATAGATATAAGTTTCTTTGTTTAATTTACATATGACATAGAGGACCAAATAGATATATAAAACGAATTTATTAACTGTTTGCCACGTTATAACAATTTATATAGGAAAATTTATTATGTCTTTACGTCAAACGTATATTATATTAAATAATGCCAATAGCACTAACTAAATAAAAAAAAAAAAAAAAAAAAAAAATTCATAGTCTAAGATTTTATGTTAATGTGAAGAAATTCCTATAAAGTCATATTAGAAAATGACAATTAGGTTTAAGAACATAAATTAAAGATTAAATCAAATATTATTATTTTTATTATATATTTGAAAAAATCAGTTAATGGACGACTAGACTTTTTGAAATTATATATATAAATAAAAAGTGGTCTGCATGAGATTCATGGAATAAAACCCACCCAATAACACATCCAAAACATTTTTGGTATAAGGTTGAAAATAAGAATATTAAAACAAGAAAATGATAAAGAAGTTTTTTTTTCCCTTCATTATTATTATTATTTTACCTAATTTCAACCTTTATTTGACACATTATTCACAAGTTAGGGAAAAAAAAGAGGGCATGGCTTTTTAGTAACCTACCTACTTAGACTTTGACCCCATTTAATTATTGTGTGATTCTTTGCTTTTATCTTTTTCTTATTAAATTAGTTTGTACTTGTTTGTGAAATTTACCATCATTGCGTTCACACGACAAATAATTTTATTTATAACTAAGTTTACTGTGGTATACTTTTTGTGAATGATACATAACATGGATGGATATGAATCAGTCACATAATCAATTTTACAGATTTTGCAAATCGTTCAATCAAGAAAATAATAAAACTCGAAGTAGAGAAATATACTCTAGAGCCTAATTAAGCATGTGAAGAGGGAAGTTTGAGTCAAAAGCCTAAAGTAACCTCCTAATCGAGGTTGAGCCTTCCTATTTAAAAAACGAAGCATGCTAAATGTATATGCTCTGACCCTATTTAGCTTGAGAATTAACTCAATATGACTTGTAAGCCTGTTTGGGACGTCCTAGGATATAATTATGACTTAAAAATATGTAAGAGTCTATTTGGATTGATTAGAGAAAAAAATATTTTTCAAATAAGTCTTTTTTATCTAAACTCACTTGAAAAAAAAATGTTTAAAATACACTTTGAAAATGTTTCAAAATTTATTTTGAGTGGTTGTCGAACATTTTATTTTTTTTTCCCAAAATGACTTATTTTTAAAATTAAACATTTAAAAAGTTAAACCAAGCACACGTTATGTTCATTATGATCTTTAAAACTCTCACTACAACCAAAAGCCTCTTATTGACTTAAGCATCATGGGCATTGTGACAAGTACCAAACCTTTGTCCAAATTCTTTCTTGTTTGCAAGTCAGATCTTCTGTAAATTACAAATTTACCATTGCTGTCCACATCAACAATCCAGATGATTTTTACGTAAAATAAATTAAAGTAGCATAAACTAACTATGCTATACTCTAAAAGTTGCCTTATAATGTAATTTTAAAAATTGGTTTTGATAATCTCTCAATAAGGATACCTTATTCACTATATTCTAAAGTCTAAGCTTATGCAACATATATGTCTCACTTTCTGGTCCGAATAGGAAGGAGGAACACAACAAAACCTCATCTTTTGTTTTTTGTTTTTTTTCTTAAAAAAAGAAAAAGAAAATTCCACTAAATAAATGCAAAAAAAAAAAAAAAATGTTACCTTGTATGATTTTATAATCAATGTACTATAAGAAATGCAACATTTTTAGTAGGGAATGAAATTTAATTTGTACACTATTTCAAGTATCAGAGAAATAATTTGATTAAAAATATACAATTTTATTATCCAATGTAAAAATAATTCTAGAGATCAAGACATACATTACATATAAACAAAAAGAAAAAATGTATATTAAGAATAACATGTTTCAATAATGATCTAAAGAGATCTTTCCTTAAAAATATGAAACTTCTTACTGGCTGAAGTGGACCTTGGGCCCATTAATCTAGACGCCTTTATTGGGCTCAATTCTAGGGCCCAGTTTAGTTCAGCTATGTTCCATTCAAAAAAAAAAAAAACCTTTGAGTGTTTGAGTATAGTTTCTATTTAGTCCATACCTTTAGTATTTTACTTTAATTTTTATTTGATTTATACGATTCATGATTTTATATTTTGCCTTTGATTTTTTAATGATGCTTATTTTTAGTCATGGGTGTTAAAGTTTGGTAAATGAATTTAAGATAATTATGCTGTGGAACTTTTTAATTAATTTTAGTGGTGAAGAAAGTTAGTGATACTTGATTTACTTCTTCTAAATTAATCGATATAAAATTATCACGTTTAAGGACATTTGGGACGCTGCATTGGTTATTAGTCATTAGTTATTATAGTATGTGAGTTACAATAATATGTGTTTGAGGTGCAGCTGCAGACTATTTTAGTGTGGGTAGGAAATAATGGACATTGTAACAAAGAGGGAGAGGAATGATGAGTGAAAAATAGTAAATACTGTAGTAAAAAGGGTTCTGTACTTATTGTAGTTTATAAAAATTGGGTTCAATTGGAATATATCAACCAGGCTAAAGTATTAGCAGATATGATACAATGTAAAAGAATTGTAAACGTAGCAAAATTTAAATCAAATTCCAAAGTCTATCAAGCTATTTAGTACAATAACTATATTGCCTAATATGAGCGATGTAGCCTATCATTGATAGATTTTGCTATTTTCCAATTCTTTAAAAATTGTGCTATACACTTAATCACTAGCCATGGAAATACTACCTATTGCAATTATGTCTTTAAATAATTGTAAACATCATTATTATATTTGAAATATGGAGTAAGCTATACATCCAACTTCAAGTTGGGTGCCAAACAATCCTCTCAAAAGTAAGAATGTAGTATTTTAAATGTTTAGGATATACTAACATGCAACGGAAGCAAACAAAATAATAAGCACTCTAATTATATTTAATTTTTGTTCTAAAAACATGCTTAAACAGAAACTTCAGAAGAGGACTTTCAAACTACGTATCTTTGATGAATTCTCCAAATTCCAAGCTGCTCTTTCACGTGATTCCAACTCCAATTCAAAATAGTGACACCAAGAGCATCTTCTCTACTATTCTCAGTCTTGAAATTTGATGTGGTGGAAATCGAAATGGAGTGAATTTGTAAAGGGAATTGGATGAGTTTTAGGTAAGATGAAAATTGCAGAGAAACCATTATCCAACAACCTTAACCTCTATTAAGCAAGAATGGTGAGCTTTTTATCAACTCTCTACATTGAAGCATTAATGGAACATTTGAATACCAACACTAAAGTTGATTGTTCAAGTGGATAGGGTGTGTGATTAGGAGGAAACAACTTCTCCAAAGTGATTTTGTGGGAAACCCCACTAAACCATAAATTTCCATTTTTTTTTAACAAAATTTAATAATACTAAAATTAACTAAAATTTAATTTAATTAATTCATAATTAATTAAATTTAAACATCAAAATTCAATTCCTTAAAATTGAATTGAAATGGAAATTAATTTAGTTTTTAATTAATTAAAAAATATTAAATTAATTAAATGACAATTTAATATCAAAATATTAAATTAATTCATATACCTAATTTTAAACATGAATCATATTCATGTAATTAATATTTAAATCAATATTTAAATACTATAAACTCTCCAATTTCGTTTAATTTTAATAAATTAAACATTAATTAATTATCAAATACAATTATACAAACCCTAATTTGAATTTTGAACTATTCAAATTCAAATCCTAATTTCAATTTGAATATTTTCAAATTGAAATTCAATTTGATATCATTCCAAATTCACTCAATTCATTAATTCAAGGTCTTCATGTTTTACGAGCTAGTAGAAGGATCTTATGGACCTACAGATCATGAGCTCCAACGATTTAAGATTATTTGACTAAAAATTTTTAGACCAAATTAATCAATATTTGTTAACTATCAAGTCACATCGCTATAGCTTGATAATTGCACTCTCTTCACTGTAGATATATTTGTGTCCACTTGATTTAACCATTGACCCTTCACAGATTGTTTGTAATAACAGCTGGGTCAATATGTTGTTTTACCCCGATATTACCCCGACCTTTCTCTTATCCCTAAATTGGGTAGGCGTAAATTTCTTATTGCACCCTATGTCCCCAGCTATTTACCCGGTCTTATCCATGAAATGGGAGGCTTATTGAGCCGACGATGTTGAGCCAACCCTCACCTATGCAAATCTAAGGATAATTCCGAATAAACAAGAGTTCATAACTAACTCAAGATTAAGATCGAGTTACCTAGGTCATCTAAGCGAAATAGTCTAAATAACGTTATAGAGTAAGAGTGACTTATTTCTTGGTCTGACCTTACGCAAATTCATTGCATAGGACGCCCCCACTCCTCATGTCAATACATGAACGAATCCGGATCACTTCGTTTGTAGCACCTTTACAACTACTTATAACAACTACAGAGTGGGTCACATCCGATAGTGTTACTAGAATAAGATACCAAACCTTATTCGTATACTATAGACCATTTTGGCTATTTATTCAAACTTGATTCACTTTTATGTCTCTACATAAAGTTCAAGTATTCATATAATAGTCATGGATCTTAGTTTATTTGATTTAGACTTTATAAGTGCAATTTATAGATTCAATAACAACTTTATTGAAGTAATGTCGAATAGCATTTTTATTGATAATAGAATATGTTTAACTTTACAAATTGCGAGTTTCAGGATATACAACCCAACATTAAAATATATGAATTAAAAAAATTTACTCAAAAATTTGGGGATAAAAAATGTAATTTTCCCTTATAAAAGTTAGATGCCTAAAGTTTTTTCTTTTGATTTAACTTTACCCCACGTGGACAAATGCATAAAAATTTGAGAAAAATTCATAGGTAAGATCACTATTAGTCTCTAAATTATTCAGGAAAGTAACCATTTAGTAGTATCTATCCTAATTTGTTAACGATTTGGTTCTTATACTTTTAATTTTAATAACAACTTAGTCCCTAAACTTTACTATGTTACAATTTAATCCTCGTTCTTTAAAATTTGTAACGATTTAATCCCTATTATAAAAATTAATGTTAAGATTTAATAAGATTTCTTGCATAAATAAACCGATAAATTAATTAGAGACAAAATATTTTATAAAATACCAAGTCTACATCTTAAAATATAAAAATTGACATCTAATTTTGATGATTTTTTTTACATGAATGATGAAATTGTTACAAATTTAAAAGCATAAGGGCCAAATTGTTACATGGATTACATTGTTATAAAACTGAAAGTACGGAGACTAAATGGTTACAAACAAAAGTTTAAGTACTAAATTGTTACTTTCATAAAAGTATAGGGACCAAAAGTGTTTTTTAACTAAATATCTAATCACTTTAATTATGTCTAAATCGACATCTTTAATACGATATAAGTGTATAACTCAATTGATATGATACTGCAATTTGTGGGTTATTTCTAGAATTTATTTATCGCTTATTTTGATGTTATTGTTTCTAAATCTTATGCTTACAATCTGTATCTTTCTCTAAATAAAATCCAACGTCAGTATTTATACTACACGGGTACTTAAATAATATAAAAACCTAATTACATTATATGTTTTTCTCAAGGGACATTTTAAATATAAAAAAAAATATATTTAAAAATATTTACATTTTATAGCAAAAAGTTCTAAAGTATAAATATTTTTGGATCTTTTTGATATAAAGTGTAAATATTATTGAAAAATTTTTATTTATGAAAATTTCCCAAATCCAAATATTCACTCTACATTGTTGAATTAAAAAAAAAAACCAAATTCTAACTGATTTATATTTATAAATGGAATATTTTTAACTAGAAAAGTTAAATAGAAAGAAGGTGACATCACAACAATTATGTTCTTTTTTTTTATTATTATTAAAAAAACCTCAATAGACTTAAGAAAATGTGATGTCACAATGATTTTCAATAGAACTTTGGTTTTTTTTTAGAGATAGATTCCCAATATATTAAAATCTTAATTTTTTCACTTTCATATTAAGCTTACTTATGTTGAAAGTTGTTGAAATATATTCCCATTATATTAAAATCTTAATTTTGTCACTTTCATATTCTAACTTGAGTTAATGGTCTCATACGCATGTTTTTTGTTTTCTACTATTTCTATTTATTCTTTTAAAAAAAAAGTCTTGCCACTCTCTTTTTATCAAAAAGTGTTCCGATGTGTTCAAATTTAAATCTAGATGGCTATAAACATCTGTTTATATACACATGCTTCGATTATAAAATTTAAGACTAAATTAAAAGTATTAATTAGGACTTTAGAAGGGTTGAATTGGATTGGAGGAATTTTTTGGACCAATTTAAAATTTCGGATTGGTCAAGTTGGCAAACCAAAAGACCCAAACAAGTTCTCCAACCCAACCCAACACAATCCTTAAATTTTGGTTTGGGTTGTCGGGTTGTTATTATTATTATTTTATTAATTTAAAATATTTGAATTTATTTACACAATACGATTAATAACTAAAATCTAGTAAAATTCAAATGTTAAATACCAAATATCCATGATATCTATTATAAGATTAAAACAAAATCTAACATCATCGAAGAAAAACATTAAACAATGATATATATGCATACATATTTAACCCGACTAAAATAGAAAAGATTTCAACCCAATTCAACCGAAGAACCAAACTAACACAATCCACCCTTCATAGTCTGGGCTGGATAACCTGAGTTGTTTGAGTTGCCAGTTTATTTGAACACCTCTAGTTTTAACATATATTTTGTGTCAACTTTATTACTTAGGAAAACGAGAGATCAAATCTTCGGCCTTAAGGGAGAAAGACTATACTAATTATGGTTGAGCTAAACTCACTTTTAACAATTATTCTGCTTATTCAAACACATATATTTATGTAACACCCGAATTTTGTTATTAACGTAATTTCTGTATTTTCTATAAAAGGGCATTTTTTGAAATTTTGAAAAATTTAAGTGTAATTATAGTGATTTGATCGCAAAGAAAGAGGTGATTCGTCTTAGTTGTTTAATTATAGAGAAATTGTAGAAATTGGACTTTTTATGTCACACAAATTTAATTTGAAATTGATGTCAGGAATTAATTTCATTTTGGGAGGGGGTTGGTTAAATTCTTTCTGAATTGAAAATTTTAAGGGAACAAGGGATTAAAAGTTGAAAGGAAGAGAATAAAATAAGGTAAGTTTTGGGTGAGTGGTTGGTTTTGGTTCTCTTTTGGATTAAGGGTAATTGTTGAAAATTTAGTTATTAAAACTTTGGTTTTGATTTAGGTTCAGATTGGACAAATAAATAGAACTTTGGAACGACTTCGAACCAAGCCACGACTTCGGTAAGTTAAATTTGGGGACATTTGGTTTAATTTGGTTAATTGGATTTAGACCCAAAAGATGAGTTTAAAAACTTTGGATTTATTATTTTAGACTAGGGGTGCTAAATTAATATTTGTAATGTATGTTATAGAACCATGTTTGTGATACTTGTGATGTTAAGGTTGTGATAGTATCCTCACTGATTAGTTAGATGGCCCACTAGGTGTTGTGTTTCTTCGGGATTCACCAGAGGTGTGTTTCCTTCCTATCCACCAGAGGTTGTGTTTCCTTTGGGATCCATCAGAGGTTGTGTTTTCTTCAAGATTCACCAGAGATTGTGGGTCCTACGGGACTTACTAGAGGTAGTGGACATACTACAATAGGATAAAAATAAGTTTTTCATGTATGTATGGTGTCCCATGAGACTAGAGAAGTTTATATGTTCACTAGAGGTAGGCATCTAGAGGATGTAGATGCCTAGCCTGACCTTAGTAATGGAGTTACTTTACTGAGTATTTTATACTTATCATTTCTCATGTTGTTTTTTCAAGTAGAGATAAAGATACGGCGATTGACAAGTGGAATCTGTGATCGACCCACTAGGACTAGTTATATGCTTCTGCTCATGAATATTTAGATTTCTTTTCAGTTTTTTCAACTTTCAGTTTTGATGTTTGAAAACTTACTATTAAGATTTGTTTTTCAGACCTATTTATTATCATTTATGATTTATGGGCACCCTTGAAGGAAATCGGATTCTGACTTCCATGAGCAGCGGAATAAGATTATTCTGAATCACAATCATGAATGAACAATACATATACTCGTCTACAGAAACATGCGGTTATATAATTCTTAAGAAATTACAGCATGAATAACTCAAATGAACAAAGAGCAAACTCTACGCATTTGAAGATGCATTTCCATGCTCTTTTGCACACAACCGCTCGAACAACAGCAACCTTGAATGCTCGATCTACACGATCGCAACACAGCACGAATACTTCGCGCTCGTCCTCACGATCGCCTCGACCACGAACTCCTTGAAACAGCACGAACGGCCTCCAAGCACATAACCGGTGTCGAGTTGAGTTTGACACACCAAAAGGCTACTTGGAATTCTTGGTGTGAGAATCAGAGGGTGGGCTCTGTTGGACTTGGAATGAGGTAAGACGAGGAGGAAACACTGATTGTGTACACG
>NW_024064773.1:114435-121065 GCF_009727055.1 Benincasa hispida | reverse complement strand
TATCGACCACTCAATTGGTTATTAAAGAAAAATTAATTAATTATCCAATAATTAATATTTTATAAATATAAATGATAATCAACTTATCATACTATATTTATAACCTATAGTTTTAATATTTCATCTTATGAAACAATATAAACTATAGTTCTTTTCTATTCCATGGTACTTAATTGTAAATCTCATTTACATCAATCCTCCACTAGATGTATCTATATATTATATCGATTATATCATATATATATCAAAATACCTCTTGTCAATTTGAAAATTTCAAATCAACACCATAGAACTGAATCACTGATCCTCACTGAATCCATTGAGCTACCAAGGGGACCTCATGAACCTGTAGCTCGAAGCTCCAACAATACGTGAATAACTGACTAAACTCTTTAGTCATGTGATCCCATTCGTTAACTGCCAGGCACTCCACTAAAGACCGACAATTGAACTTCTCCTTACCAACAGATATTATTTATGTGTCCATCTCAACCAATCAACAGTGCGACAACCCTTCACAGATCGTTCGTAAGTACAGCTGGGCCAATAACCGTTATGTCCCCCTAGTTATATCTGTCTCCTTAAGTACCACTGATCTCCTTCAATGAACATAAGTCATAGTCCTACTATGACTGAGTCTTCTCTTCAAAGAGAGCTGTGGCTACTATGTTTAAGCCCTAGAATCAGCCCTTAAGGGAGCAATCTCTCTACTTATCCCTACTTCGAGAAAGGAGGTGAATTCCTTCTTATGGATTGAGTACCCAACTCCCAGATCAGATAAGTGCCCAAAAAGATTAGGCATGTTGAGTTGGCAATCTGGCCACTTTTACTCATACTAATCAAAGGACCGCCTTAAAGGCAGGAGTTCCAAAACCCTCAGGATTGAGGTCGTGTCACCTATGGTCGTTTAGGTAAGATGTAAGTCTCTAGTATTAACGGTGTTATATACAGAGTCTAGTCATCTCGTGGTCCATGTCTTATACAAACTTTTGTATAGGACACCCCGCTTTGCACGTCTTCACATAAATGGTCAGGATCTCCGTCTGTAGTAGTTTACAACACTTGCAAACCTTTACAAAGCAGGTCGTATCCATAGTATCACCAGGATCAGGTATCTCACCTGAATCCTTATACTACATACCTATTTAGGTTATCACTTAAGGCATGATCCACTTGTATATCACATATATATGCTTAAGTTCACATAAGATAACCAATGAGCTTTGTTTATTGGATATGAGTAAATGTCAGAATTAAATAACACTTATTTTATTCATTAAACAATGTGTATCTTTACAAAACAACAAGACTCCAGGAGAATTAAGACATCAATCTTAACAACCCCATCGTCTGTTTTTAATATTTGAATTTAATGAATGTCTTTTGAATTTAACTTATTTATTTAGCATTTATTTCACTGTAAAAGGGTGTCGTTTTAGATTTCATGCATGTATGTATTTGGTAACAGCCTAACTTGAGTCCTAGGGGGTCAGGGTCGTTACAATTTATTTTTTTAAAAAAACAAATATTTAATGTTTTATACACACATAAATAATAAATTTTTTTTATATTTAAAATTCATACTTATAGAACAAAACTCATAATTCAGACGGACTAGAATTTTGATAAAAATATATTTTTGGGTTTAGTTTCCATTTCACTTTTTTTTTAAGAAAAAAAACAATAAAAATATATATATAATTTTCCCAACTATTTCTAAAAATATCGTAGTTTCAAAAAAAAAAAAGTTTGCAAATTCTTTAAAACGCACATTCCCGAGGGAAAGGCTGCAAATTGGTTGCAAATTGGTTAAAATAATAAAAGGTTGAACATGATTCTAAATTTAATGTCACCTTGTGGACAATTGTACTTCTTATTCTTAATTTAACAATTTTTTCCACCCTAACTAACAACTATTGCTTACCATTTTTTTCACTCCTACAACTTTTTTAAAAAAATATAAATTTCCTTTTTATAGTTTCCTTTTTTTTTTTTTTTAACTATATATGTTTTAAGTTATGCAATTAGTTAGTACATTAGTCATTCCATTATGATACATTTTTTTCATTTTCTAAGAAGTTCCCACATTTACAATTAATTTATTTTAGAATTAGGAAAAAAACCACTTTTAATTTAAATGTCAATATCAATACAAATGTTGGTTAATTAGTTTAAATAGCTTAGTTGGTTAATCTCGGATCGTTGGAGTCAATGATCTGTAGGTGCATTAGGTTCCCTATTAGTTCACAAATGGACTAAACCTTAGAATAGTGTGATAGTAAATTTGAAGCGTTCAAATTTGAATTAAAGGAATCAGTAATTATATATACGATATATTTTCACGTTTAATTATCGAATTGAACGAAATTAGCGAAATGAATAACATTTAAATTTGATTTAAATATTATATACATGAATAGGGATTCATGATTATGAAATTGATGGTGTAAATAATTAATATTGGATATTAAATTATTTTAATTAATTATTTAAATTATTTTTATTTAAAATTAATTATTTGAATTAAATATTATATACATGAATAGGGATTCACGTTTAATTATTAGAAGGTTGAATTTTATGAAAATTCAAATATTAAATTCAAAATTTGTGTTAATTTAATTTATTTTAAATTAAAAAAATTGAATTTTAATTTAAATAACGAAAATTGATTGAAATTGATAATAAATCAAATTTAGTGGGTTTATCCCACTTTAGACACTTAAATTCCCACTATAGATTGACCTACTTGGTGTCAATCTATCGATTGCATGGGAAGGATGAACAAAACCTCACTCCAATTTGCTGAGAGGCTAGACATGCAAATAAAAATTTCTGGAATTTTGGTTGAAGAAGTGTTCTTCAAACTTGGAACCAATAACCAGTCTTTCTTCTCTTATATTCCCTTCAATTTCAACTTACTTTGGGTTTCACCATCCAATCTGAGGTCCTAGAGGGTAGTAGAGAAGATCAAGTGGTGGTCTACAAGCAGTTAGAGTGAAGATTCAAACTGGATTTTAAGATTGAAGTCAAAGGTATATCTTCAAAATCCTATTTTTAGTTTAGGAACTTGCATGTTTCAATGCTAATTTTGATGGGATTAGAATGTTTAAGATCCTAATTGTTTTCGTTGATTACATGTTAACTCCAACAGAGTTCACAACTCACTCAGGATTTAGGTCATGTCATCTATGGTCATTATGGTGAAATATAAGTCTCTGCTATTAATGGTGTTATATAATGGGACTATTCATCTCGTGGTCTGGTCTTATATAAACCCTTTTGTATAGAACACTCTCACTCGCATGTATCCACATGAATGTTCAGGATTAGATTATTTATAGAACTTTACAACAATTATAATATCTATAAAGCGGGTCGTATTTATAGCGTCACTAGGATAAGGTACCCAGTCTTATCCATCTACTACAAACCATTTAGGTTATCACTTAAACATGATCCACATGTATGTCTCCAGGTACATGTTTAAGTTATAAAAGATAACCTTGGATGTTTATTAGTTTTGTGGGTTAATGCTACTAAATGTCAAATAAAATATCTTAGCTTTATTAAATAAATAAACTGTTTTTACAATACAATTACAAACTATAGAACCTACGAGATTTAGGGCATCAACCCCAACACTGCCTATGATGCCAGTCCTTTGATCTTTATGAGTGAGAGTGGGCAGATTCACCAATTCAATATACCTACAATTTGAGGATCTGTCCGAATAGAAAGCTAAGAACATAGTTATACATGATGGAATTCACTCTTTCCTGGTTTTAGGTAAGTAGATGAATTTTTTCCTTAAGAATTGATTTTGGATCTTGAACAATGAGGTGCTTCATTCTCTCACTGGCTAGAGAGGGGTCTAGTTTATAGTTGGACTATAACTAATTGTTCATTATAGGAATCAGTGGTACTGAAGGAGTTAGATGTAACTACAAAGGAAAACGGTAATTTGACCCAGTTGTAGTTATAAACGATTCGTGAATGGTCTACTTACTATTGATGGCTATATCTGTAGACACAGAAATATATCTACAGTGTGAAAAGTGCAGTCGTGGGACTTTAGTGGAGTGATCTGTAGTTAGTAAATGTTGATTAATTAATTAAATAGTTTAATTAACTAATTTTGTGTCATTAGAGTTTACAATATATAGGTCCATTAGGTCACGTTGCTAGCTCAATAAGGATAAAACAAGAAATAAATGGTTTTGAAATAATTTGAAGTGTTCAAATTATTTATGAAAAATTTTATATTAGTGTGATTAATATAAAGTATATTGATATACTATAATACACAGTTAATCATGAATATGATTTATAATTAATATTATGTATAAAAGAGAAAAATATTTGAAGGAGATTCAAATCAATATAATGTATATTAATAAAATATAATATATAGTTAATTATAACTATGATATTAATACTATATAATATATGATAATGGTATATTTGAATAAGATTCAAATATCAATTATATGACTGTGATTCATATAAATGCTATGAATTAAAATTACTATGAATGATATTCATATTAAAACTATAGGTTATGTGAGAGGATATCATTTGAATATGATTAAATTGAAATTAAATATATGAATATTTAATTAGTATTATTATTAATAATATATATTACACCGAATTTGATATATATATTAAATAAAATAAAATAACTCTCAAAGGAAATTATTATATGTTAAGAGGAAGGGAATTATAACTCCCCTCCATCATTATTTACTCTCACCACTTTTGAATCTTTGAGATGCACTCTATAATGATTACAATGTGATCAAGATTTTGAATATAAAAATCTCCATCTAATGCTCTCTGAAAAAACTCCCTAGCCTTTTTCCCTTTCCAAAACACAAAAGATCCCACAATCTCTATTCTTTGTTTGAGAATAGCAAGGAAGTTCTTTTTGTTGTGTCTTCTGTACGTGATCTTTTGAGTTTGTGGGAAATAATTTGCAGTTGAGTTCGAGAAGGAGCAGTTCGTGTAGAGGATTTGGGATTGTTCGTGGCTTGGAGAGGAAATATTGTGAAAATAGTCTTTAAGGGTCAGTATCTCTTATTTTTCTCTATTTCTCTCCAAAAGCATGCTTATATTAGTTACATTTATTATGTATGTTTTTCTCTGGTTTATGTGTCTTCAAAGTTGATTATACATTTGGAACAACGTTCACATGTTTCTGTGAGGAATTCTATTTCTTCAATGATAATACAAGCCAAAAAGGAAAAATTCCAATAATAGAAAAAATACACAATCACAAATATAAGGAAAGAATTAATCCTTTGATATAGTCGATGTTCCAACCAATCTTAATGACAAACATTGAGACAATAGTCAACCAAAATAGTATCAAACAACCCTAAACAAATGTAGTCAATCTTCAAATCTAACATATTGGAAGGCCTTCGTTTGGTCCAATTGGTTATAGGCAATTAACTTGGTTTTGAAGAAATTGGAAAGTTGGTGAAGAAAGATGTTGGGTGGAAGATATTTGGCAGCTTTCAAACTTATTTGATCAATTTTTTTTTAATACATATTAACAAAAATTGTAATAAGTTGATTGATGTTATTGCAAAAGAAGCAAAAAATTGTAATTGTTTTTCCTGTTTGGATGGAAATATTGTCTTCAATGGACTATACCGCCTTTGTCCACGAGGCATTAATAAAGAGGTATTATTTTAAGGGGGTGTTTAGCTCAGCAACATGAGTTGAGTTGAGTTGGTATAATATACCAACTCATTGTTTGGCCCACCAACTTTAAATGTTGGTGGAGTTGAGTTGGTATATTTTACCAACTCACCCCAACTCTTCCTTCTTCCCATGTTTTCAAATGGCTCCACCCATCGACCACTGTCACACTCCGGGAACTAACTCCGGGCTCTGACAATCACCTTTGATTACAACTTTGAAGGAAATCGTACACGAGGAGATTTCTATGAGCAGCGGACAAATCATTCCAAATTACAATCATATATAAACTTTACAATTATAGTCACAAACACAAACATACAGTTATGCATTCATTATAGAAATTATAGCATGATACAACAAATGATCAAGAAGAAACTCTGCACACATTGTAGACTCATCGCCAAACTCCTTGATCACGAACGCTCAGACACAGTAACCTCGAACGCTCGTCCAACACGACTGCTACACTGCATGAACACCACGCACTGAAACCCAGCGATCACCTCGGTCACGAACAACCTCCACATAACCTCGACGGTGTCGAGTTGAGTATGACACTACCAAGAAGGCTACTTTGGTATTCTCGGTGTGAGAATCCAGAGGTGGGCTCTGTGTGGACTTGTTTGAGGTAGAAGACGGAGGAAACAACAATCGTGTAAACGATTGAGCAAATGGGAGATGGTTGAACCTATCATATAAGGTTGATGCCCAATCGTTTAGCAAAAGCTAAGCGATCGTTTAGCTCATCGCTTAGCTACGCATCTGTCGCCTACAAACACTATACGATCGTTTAGCTCGCTCCAAGTTGTCGCTTAGTAAATCCTATTTCTTGACAACTTCCGTGATATTCTAAGGGAGAAAATCTCAAGCTTACAAAACTTAACATTAACATTCCTAAAAATAGAAAACAATTTTCCT
>NW_024064773.1:43342-112644 GCF_009727055.1 Benincasa hispida | reverse complement strand
TACAAAACTTAACATTAACATCTAAAAATAGGAAAACAATTTTCCTTTTATCTCACGGTTACCATGAAACTACCAATAACATCCTTCAAATGGTTATTAGAGAAAATAATTTAATTATACAATAATTAATATTATATAAATATAAATGATAACAACTTATCAAACTACTATATTCATAACCTATAGTTTTAATATTTCATCTCATCAAACATATAAACCATAGCTCTTTTCCTATTCCATGGTACTTAATGTAAATCTCACTTACATTAATCCTCCACTAGATGTATCTCATATACCATACCGATCATATCATATATAATCGAATTACCTCTTGTTAATTTGAACATTTCAAATCAAACTGATCCTCAACTGAATCCATTGAGTTACCAAGGGGGTCTTATAAACTTGTAGCTCGAAGCTCCAACGGTACGTGAATAACTGACTAAACTCTTTAGTCACGGGATCCACTATCCTTTAACTGTCAGACACTCCACTAAAGACCGATAGCTGAACTCTTCTTACCACAAATATATTATGTATCCATCTTAACCAATCAACAATGCGACAACCCTTCATAGATCTCTCATAAGTACAGTTGGGCCAATAACCGTTATGTCCCTGTAGTTACATCTAACTCCTTAAGTACCACTAAATCCTCTAATGAACATAAGTCATAGTCCTACTATGACTGGTCCTCTCTTTCAAAGAGAAGTTGTGGTAACTATGTTCAACCCCGGAATCAGCCCTTAAGAGATCAATCTCTCTACTTACCCCTGCTTTAGGGAAGGAGTAAATTCCATCTTGTGTAAGTGAGTTTCCAGCTCCCAGATCAAATAAGTCCAAAAAAAGGTAGACATGTTGAGTTGGCAATCTAGCCACTCTCACCCATACTAATCAAAGGATTGCCGTCAAAGGTAGGAGTTTCCAAAACACTCAGGATTGAGGTCGTGTCACCTATGGTCGTTTAGGTGAGATGTAACTCTCCAATATCAATGACGTTATATATAGAGTCTAGTAATCTCGTGGTCCGGTCTTATACAAACTCTTTGTATAGGACACCTTCGCTCGCATGTCTCCACATGAATGGTCAGGATCTACCATCTGTAGTAGTTTACAACACTTGCAAACCTCTATAAAGTAGACCGTATCCGTAGTGTCATCAGGATCAGGTATCTCACCTTAATCCTTATACTACAGACCTATTTAGGTTATCTTTTAAGGCATGATCCACTTTTATATCACATATACATACTTAAGTTCACATAAGATAACTAAGGAGTTTTGTTTATTGAATATGAGTAAATGCCATAATAAAATAACAATTATTTTATTCATCAAACAATGTGTATCATTAAAAATAACGAAACTCTGGGAGAATTAGGACACCAATCCCAACAATCTCCCATTTGTCTTAGTGAATCGGGAGACTAATGTACAATACAATTATGTACAATATACAATAAACTAGGGCATACCCTAAGTATCATATCAATCTCCCATCTGTCTTAATGATTCGAGAGACTAATGCACAATACAATATACAATAAACTAGGGCATATCCTAGTATCATCTCCCACTTGCCCTAGACAAGATGTCGCATGTCCCGCAGACCCAGACTCTCCAGGTGACTCTCGAACACTTTAGCCATGAGGGCCTTTGTAAAGGGATTAGCAACTTTGTGCTCCAATGCGATTTTCGTGACTATCACATCACCGCGATGCACAATCTCCCTTATCAGGTGATATTTTTGTTTGATGTGCTTACCCTGACAATGACTCCAAGGCTCCTTCGAATTTTCCACAGCCTCGCTGTTATCACAATAAAGAGTGATAGGCAAATACATATTTGGAACAACTTCCAAATCTGAAAGGAATTTCCTCAGCCAAATAGTCTCCTTAGTTGCTTCACAAGCGGCTACGTATTCGGCTTCCATAGTGAAGTCCGCGATGCATCCTTGCTTGATGCTTCGCAAGACTACAACCCCTTCATTCAGAGTGAAAACTGACCCCGATGTCGATTTGTGAGAATCTAAATCGGTCTAAAAGTCAAAGTCTGTGTATCCTGTAAGGATTAGATCCTTATCTCCATACATGAGCATATAGTCCCTCGTTCTCCGAAAATAGTTAAGGATCGTCTTGATCGTCATCCAGTGATTAAATCATGGATTGGGTTGATATCGATTGACAATCCCTACTGCATAAGAAATGTCGGGTCTGGTATACAATATTGCATACATCAAGCTTCCTATAGTAGAAGCATAGGGAATCCACCTCATCTCCTTAATCTCTTGAGGTGTCTTAGGATATTGATCCTTAGACAAAACGATTCTATGCCTGAAAGGTAACAAACCTCTCTTGGAATTTTGCATTCGGTACTTGATCAACATTTGATCAATGTACGACGCCTTAGACAAGGCTAATTATTTGTTCTTACGATCTCGAATGATCTAGATCCCTAAAACATACTGTACCTCACCCAAATCTTTCATTTGGAACTAGGCAGTTAACCATTTCTTAATGTCGGTCAAATATCCTACATCATTCTCAATGAGTAGCATATCATCCACATACAGTACAAGGAAAGCTACTGAGCTATTGATGATCTTCTTGTAAACACAAGGCTTATCAACGTTCTAATCAAAGCCAAACGATTTGACAACAATGTCAAATCTGATGTTCCAAGATCTAGATACTTGTTTCAGCCCATAAATGGACCTATTAAGCTTGCGAACTCTTTGCTCTTGATCTGAAACTATGAACCCCTCTGGTTGAGTCATATAGATGGTCTCCTCAAGATTACTATTAAGCTTACAAACTCTTTGCTCTTGATCTGGAACTATGAACACCCCCACTCGCATGTCTCCACATGAATGGTCAAGATCTACCATATGTAATAGTTTACAACACTTGCAAACCTCTATAAAGCGGATCGTATCCGTAGTGTCACTAGGATCAGGTATCTAACCTTAATCCTTATACTATAGACCTATTTAGATTATCACTTAAGGCATGATCCACTTGTATATCACATATACATGCTTAAGTTCACATGAGATAACCAAGGAGCTTTGTTTATTGGATATGAGTAGATGTCAAAATAAAATAACAATTATTTTATTCATCAAACAATGTGTATCATTACAAACAACGAGACTTCGGGAGAATTAGGACACCAATCTCAACAAACTTCGACGATCAACTCTGGGCTTCGATAACAACCTTCAATGACAACTTCGACGACCAACTTCAGGATACGAAAACCACCTCCGATGACAGTTCTGGCGACAAAATATGAACTCCGACAACCACCTCCGATGACACTCGATTGACCAACTCCGAGCTCCAACAACCTTCGCGCGACTAACTCTGACAATCAATTCTAGCCTTCAACATCCACCTCCAGTGACCCAACTCCAATGACCGATTAATTTCGACAACAAACTCCAATGACCAACTCTGACAACCACCTCCAATTACAAACTTCGATGAAAATCACCTTCGATGATGACCTCTAAAAGAGCAACTCCAACGACCAACTCAAGGCTTCGACAACCAACTTCGATGAAAAATTCCAACAACCAATGCTAATACCATCTTCATGTGACTAACTTCGGGCTTTGATAGTCACCTTCATTTACAATCTCCAACGAAATTCGTCTTTGATGATCAACTTCAACAACCTCTTTTGTCCGACCAACTTTGGGATTCAAAAACCGCCTCTAATGACAAAATTCGACAACTAACTCCAATATTCCTTCATGTGACTAACTTTAGGCTCTAACAACCACCTCCGACTAGAAACTCCAGCAAAAACCATCTTCGATAATCAACTTTGACAACCACTTCCGACTACTATAAAACTGATGTTTGTTAAAGTATGTTGTACGGTTGTTGATTATATAAAAAAATATTACTTTGTCTACATTAAGTGCAATATTTATAGGTAATGAATTCACATATCAAATGAGTATTAAGAATATTTAGATACAAAGTATGTAACATGTAACAAAAAAAAATCATAAAATGAAAAGAAATTCCTTGTGACATTTTCCAACAAGAATTAGTGAAAAATAGAGATTTGTTCTCTGATGATCCTCCAAATTTAGAGGAAATGAAACTGAAATTATTGAAGAAATGTGATGACATTCCATTGGTTGTTACGATGATGGGGGAGATTTAATTAAAAAAAATCATGACATAGTGAAAATATAGAGCAACAATAGAAAGAAAAGAAAAGAAAAAGAAGAAGATGATAATGAAATTCTTAGAGAAAAATTAGCTAGAATCAAAAGTTTTGATTTCATTTTAATTTCTCATTTTATTTAACCACATTTCTACAAGGAATGTAATTGATTAATTGTTGTTCATTGTCAAAAAAGAAAAAAAGAAAGCAAGAAAAGTTTTAAAAATTAAAGAAAAAATTGCAATCCATATTTTATTCAAACAAAGATGGGTAGAATTATTGAATAAAAAATTTTCAAAACGTAAATAGTAATCATAAAAGCATATTTTAGAGTTCAAAAAACTGCATCAGATACCCAAGCATATGAACTCATCTTTGCACCCCAAACATAGACATATGAACTCAAACCAAATAACTTTGTACCCCAAACACAGACATGTGAACTCCACAGATATACGAACTCTACAAATATATAAACTCCAGACATCTTATCTCAACTCAGCACCCCATATATCCCCTAAAAGAAAAAAAATTGTAGATCTTTTGAGATATCGCCAATGCAGCTGAAGCACGATTTATGCGAATATAAAATGAATTAGACAATATCTAAAATAAATTTAGATTAAATAGAAAATTGAGTATACTATGTATAGCTTGACCAAAAGATGCTCTCCTTCACTAGTAATCTAGCACCTTTTGATATTTTGATACCAATATATGTAATTTTCGGTCACATCTCCACCATGTGGTTCAACTGGGCATCGACTGCAACAATTTTTTTGCATGAGTGTCATCACACTACCAAATTTGTAATCTGGCTAGATCAATCTAGAGTTCATAACTCTATGTCATGCAATTTTGATTCAGTATTGTATATTGATGAGATAGCTTGTTTTAGGCCAAATTGTGTGATCAATATGTTATAAAGATATCACTCAATAATGTGAAAACACATGAGTGGACTTATCGTCTGCCATATGTCATGACCATTAGTGTAGTTAGAGGTGTTAAAAAATTGATACGAATCGAAGTAAAACCACTACTTCGGTTCGATTTTTTATAAAATTTTTAATTTTTCAATTTAATCCATTAAAAATGGAGTTTTTCAGTTCAATCTACAGTTTATCTCTTAAAAAATCGGAAAAATCCCAAATTGGGCCTACACTATAATTAAGTTTTAACCTTAATATATAGTTCAAAAGCTTTAGGTTTTGTCTACCTTACAAAATGGTGCGATTTTCATACCTGGGAGATGAATAATAAAAATATAACCTAATTAATAAATAAATTAATATAAACTGTTCATTAATATTAATTTTATTAATTTATAAATATAAATATATTATCTAGACTTAATAAATTTCAACTAATACCTTCACATTAATATTTTATGTTATATTAACTAATTAATATAAATTAATTTTAGCAATTATCAATATTTTAATTAATTTAATTTGTAATAATTAATTTAAATAATTTAATTATGCTTAAATAAATGTTTAATATAGCAATATTCATTTTTTTTTCATTGATTAAATACTTAATCAATATAACAATAAATTGAATAATACTAAAATTAATGACTACATCGATTGGTCTTTTGCATTTAATTAAGTAATTATTTAATGGTAAATTTAACACATATATTTAACTCCTGCATATCCAAACACAAACATTAATTATTCCAGACATTCAAATCTCAATTTATACCAATGAAGCAATATTTGTGATCCAAACAGTCCCTAAATATCACAATCTCTCTCATTTTCACTAAAAACCCATCCAACTGCCCCTCCCACTCCCTCTATCCTTCAAGCTTTAATTTCCCTCTCCATTTCAACCCCTACTACCTCGGTTCTAAGAGTGTTCATTCTTCTTCTCCATCTCTACTAATTGCCTTGGTCATCTCTCTCACGGCCGCCTACGACAATATGTTTGTTGTTCATTGTATTTCTTTTTTTATTTCTATTCATTTTAAATTTGTAATCCTTGTTCTTTATTCTTTGAAAATTGTCTCATTTAATTTTATAATTAATTAAGGAGAATGACCTTTTTAGTCTCAAAATTTTTAAGAATATGTACGTTTGGTCTATGAGTAAATATAGATCTATTTGGTCCTGAATTTGCAAAATGTATCTTTTTAGTCCTTGAATTTTTTAAAATATGTTTAAAAAAATCCCTCAAATAACTTTATACCATTGTTTTAAATAATTGTTTTACATTTTAAATTAAAAGAATAATTTTTAAAAATCACATTCTCTCTAAAATTATTAAATATGATATAATTATTTTTGAAAAATCAAACAAAAAAGTATTTCAAAGACCTTTTAAAGGTATGTTTAAAAACTCAACAACTAAAAAAGTACCAAACACACCCATTCTTTAAAATTTGGAGATTAGAAAGATAGTTTTACTAATTAATTATCAATGTTTGATATTATCTTCTTTTTCCTTTTTAAATTTTTTTATTATATCGATATTTACCATATATGTCTAAATATTGTCTTAAAATGATCAATTATAGCTTAATTAAACCACAATCAAAATTTCATTAACTAATTTTAATACAATTTTTATAAAGTTTCTCAAAATTTCTAACATGGATATTTTCATAAATCCATGAAATCGATATTTTCAGACATTTTCAATATTAGTGTAATTGTGTAAATTGATACTTAAAAAAGAAAAGAAACTCAACGAAAATGTACACCGTGGCAATTAAAATAAAATTAGTGCTAGTTTCATGAAAAATTTACAGTTTGCCCAAAATCTTTATGTTATTGTGCGTATATATATAAGAAACCCTAACAATTTAGGGCTCGTCGTTTGCGCAGTTTCGCACGAGAGGAGGCGAAAAAGGATCTGCAGAAATGGAATCGGCCGCGAACATCGTGTACTCCAAAATCACTATCCTCCTCGGATTTTTAACACTCTTTCTTCTTCGTTTTTTCGATTATTTTAACTTACAGATTCGAAATCAATGATCTCCTTATTATTATGGAGCTTCATCGATTCGATCGCATATTTTTTCTTTTCTTCTTGTTTGGATGAATTTGAATGCGAAATTATTAGTCTTGTGTTCTTGTTTCTGAAAGAAATTTGTGAATATTTTTTTGTTGATGGTGGCTGGTGATGACGAACATTTCAGGCATGAGCCGCAACAATATGATTTGCGCTTCTGTGTAGACAATATTTCTACATGGGTTGTTGTTGCGATGAAGAATGTGCCAAAATGCTAATCTGAAGCTCTCCCATTTTCTTTTCCTCCTCCTTTCAATTAAATCAGAGAAAATCGACAAAAATGGCCTATTGAAAGTTTTTATTTGAAAAGAATGGTAGATGACATGGAAAAACCTACTCATTCGCACAAACAAAGGGGAAAGAATCTATTTTTCACCACTTATGGTAGGAAAAAACCATTATAGAAAAAGGTTCAAAATCACAATTGGAGCCCTTTTTTTTGCAACCTTCAAAGTCCTTTCAAAATTTTTCTTCAACATTTTGGTTCATATCTTCAAATTCGTACTCGAATAAGTATTTATGCACATTTTAGGAGATTTGCACCTTTTTCTTTGAAGATTTTGGTTTTATATTTTTCTGGTATTGTTCTTGATTGATTTTTATAGATAAAAAACATTGTACTCTAGAATGATTTTGAGGTTGAGGTATATAGATAGGATATGAGGTTTTACATTGACATGGAAGGGATCGGGTGGGGTCGGGCCAAAAACCGGGTTGGGATCGGGCAACTCGGTATTGGGAAAAACTCTCATCCATAGTATTATCCTACCGAACTCTCATCCATAGTATTATCCTACCGAACTCTCATCCATAACAAAAATGTAATGTTTTTAAAGAAGCTGAAGCTTGGTCGGGTATCAAACTTATTCCAACAATTATTAATTGAAGAATTGGAGTAGATGGCGGTTTTTGAGGTTCCATTCGAAAAAATAGCAAAATCACTTAGGAATAAGAATGACATGCACATGGTCGCAAATTTTGAAATTCGTGATTTGTCCGGACTTGTTTGTGGATTGTCTTCCTCATTTTGCTCGTATGGTTAATATAATCTCTATAGTTTATTATTATTTTAGATTTTATTTAACCACTTTTTGAATATATCTCATCTTAATAAAATATCCACATTTTAAAACTAAATTTATATTTGAAATATCCATATAATATTAAAACTTATTTCCTAATTTTTAGATAACACAATCTCTATATTTTATTATTAAATTAGATTATGTTTAACAACTTTTCGAATTTATCTCACCTTAATAAAATATCTAGATTTTGAAATCAAATCTATATTTGAAATACCCATATATTATTAAAACTTCTTATTAACCATATATATTTTTTTTCAAATTTCTATATTGTTCTCCGATTTGTAATAAATTAGGTGTATATGCCATTGATATTATTTTCTAAAAAAATGGCCATATGTTGATTGCACAAGAATCAACTTGATTGTTTGCTTGAACTTTGTCATAAGTTTTGTTACCTACACAAAAGGTTTCGTCCGTATAGGTTTCCTTGTCAATTCATTAACTGTTATCTGAAAGGAAAACATTTGAAAACATGAGTTAGAAGCTCAGTGAGTGACTAACATTTAAGCATAACGTTCATACATAAATTTCATATTAAAAAACTGAAACATAAATTAGCAATTATTATTCATGTCATCATCAACATCATATAGTATTTTTTCTTATCTAGCTAGACTATGCCTTTGTTTATTTGTCTAGAGTGGTCCTTTCGCTCACTCCTTATCATTCTTTATTGCATTAATACTTAACTGAAAAGGAACTCTTTTTGTTCACTTTCTACAATTATAATTTGCATCCTTAGTTGAGAGAGAACCTTTACTCAATCCCTTAACATCAACCTATAGCTAAAGTGGAGTGATCTCGACACTACCAATAACAACTTTTCATTTATTCATATAATTTTAGTTTAAGTTTTGTCATACCTTGGGTACTATTGCTCAGATACCTTCTCCGTGTACTTCAATATCGAGTTGTTCGGATACCTTCTCCATGTACTATAGTATCGGGCTATTCAAATTCTAGGACAAAGCTTCAGTACCTTCTCCGTGTACTTCAATACTGAGCTATTCACATTCTAAGACTGAGGTACCTTCTCCGTGTACTTCAGTACTGAGCTACTTATACTTACTTGCACATTCTTATATCTTAATGACTTAGTTGCCCAAACACATCCCATACTAACGCATCCTCATAGTCATTGTAAAGCATAACATAAATATAACATTAATGTGTGATGCGTTGATTGGTAACTATTTGTGAATAGTTGTCATAAATAGCTTTCAGCAAACATGCATTGCTAGATATTCATAAGCATTAACAATTTACTTAAAACATTTAAAGCATTTAAAGTCACTCACAGTCTTTGGAAATCCTCTTCATATATGCTTACTGTGCGTTGAACATCTAGCCAAATCCTTAGGCCTTAACTTGACTAGGTAGCAACGTTAATATCATGCGTCCATGCGTTGCGTCCATACATTGCGTTAGGTGTTCAAGCCTCCTACGCGTCCAAGCCTTTAACTCACGCCTACTGCCCATCACATAGCAATCTTTGCGCCCATCGCTCAGTTCATGCGCTCATCTTGTGGCACATCGACGCATGCCCCATGCGTTCGTCCGATTGCGCCCATCACTCTAACGCAACCTTGCGCTTATGGCTTCAATATGCGATGCATGGTTTAATGTTTCTCAATGCATCCTTGCACCAATTCAACCTCTAACGCATGCGCCCATCATCGTCGTTAAGCCCTTTAAGCTGCTTGCTTGTTCAACCCAAGCAGCTGCCTGCTTGCTCAAGATTCCACATTTAATTTACAATTTTAATAACTAATTTTCTAGGCCTTTTCTCAAGAAAGTTCCTTCTACAAACATTCTTTAAATTGTCTTAGCAAGCTTAACTTAAAATTTCAACTCAGAATTCCCCGTGGTTGTGCCAGAATCCTCAAATCATCAAGACTGGCTCAACTTACACGAGTATTCAACCTCCAGCCGGATTCTTCATACTCCAGCTCGATTCTGCTAGAATCTCCCTCCGACGTATCAACCCCAACAACTAGACATACTCAGGGTTTGAATGGCTTTAGATTTATTTCATTTGCCCGAGTGAATTTCTCCAAACTCCTGCTTGAAGTCGGGCTTTTCTTTTTAAACTAACAGCTGCATGCTCTCCTTTTAACATCAGGCTGCTACCTCATTCTTAGAGGATAATGTCAAACCTGAGTATGACAGTTAGCTTAGCTGATCAATCTTCAAGATGATATTTCCCTCTTGGCTATCAACGCAAGGGTCAGCTCCCAAGCCAACGCTTACGACCACATGGCCGCATACCTCCTTCTCAATGCATCACCCAATCTAGCTAACGCATAGCTCACTTAAAGGTTTTTGCGTTCCTCCTTTAGTCGCATACTTCTAAGCCAACTTATGTCCTAGCCCACGCATAGTTGTCCTATCATATCAACCATGCGTTAAGCCTTCCTCGTTTCATAACATAACTTTAGCATGCATCACATACTCCATCGTCTAGCTCATCATCTAGTACTACTATCGCATAACACCAACACATAGGCCGCATAGCACCAACGCATAGTACATCACTAATGCATAGTGTAGCATTGCCGCATCTAACGCCACATGCCTTCCTCGCCGCATGCCATCCATCGACGCATGCCTCGCACTGCATCATCGCATGCCCTCGCCTCACCGCATGCCCTCGCATCACCGCAAACTACCAACGCATTTCCTTCGGCTGCTTACCATCGCATCATAGCTTTCATTTGTTGGATTTTATGACCTAAAACTCGTAGTTTATAAATTAATAAACATATTCTGTTTTGTTTTTCGATAAAGTTGTTATTGAAATTGTAATCTTGAATCCAATAAACTAAGGCCCCGAGGCTATTTAATGTAGTTTGAACTTTATGTAGTGACATAAATGTGGATCAAGTTCAAATATATAGCCAAAATGGTCTATAATATATGAATAAGGTTGAGCGCCTTATTCTTGGGACACTATGGATGCGACCCACTTTGTAGTTAGTACAAACGATGTGATCCTGAATTGTTCATATAGAGATATATGAGTGGGGGCATCCTATGCAATGAGTTTGCATAAGACTGAACCATGAAATAGTCACTTTTTACGTTCTAAATGTCATTTTATGTATAAACTGACTATTTCGTTAATTGATGACCTGGGTAACTCAATCTTATTCCTAAGCTAACTATGAACTCCTATTCACTCGGAATTATCCTTAGATCTGCATAGGTGAGGGCAACTTAATATCGTTGGCCCAATAAGTCTCCCATTTCAGGGGTAAGATCGGGTGGATAGCTGGGAATATAGGGTGCAAGACGGAATTCACTCCTACCTGTTATAGGGATAGTAGATAGGTTGTTCCCTTTAGTACTGAATCCAGGTCTTGAACAAGGGGCCCCACCCTCTCCTTAGCTCGAGAGGGATTCGGTTTATAGGTTGGACCTTAAACATCTGTTCATTAGAGGATCAGTAGAACTTAAGGAACAAGATGTAGTCTTGGGGTAAAACAGTTTTTATGACCCAGCCGAGATTACGAACAGTCTGTGAAGGATTAACTTACTAATCATGGTTATATCAAATGGACACAAATATATCTATAGTGAGGGGAGTGCAACTACTAGACTATAGTGGAATAACCCGTTAGTTAACGAATGTTGATTAGCTCCGTCTAAAGAGTTTAGCCAGCTAATCTCGGATTGTTGGAGCCCATGATCTATAGATCCATTAGGTTCACCTACTAGCTCATATGAAATAAACTTAGAACAGTATGATAGAATGATTCGAATTGTTCGAATTAGGTGAAGAGAGAGAAACCGACAAGTATATGTGATATAGTGGTCGGGTTTTTCAGTTTAGAAATACAACTTTAATATTTAAATGTGATTTAAATATCAAGAATATGGATACGTTCATATTCGGAAGCTCGAAAATAATGGAAATGGTCAAAGATGTAAAAAGTCAAAGAGTTGACTTTCGACTTTGAAAAGTCAAACTTTGACCGACCTTATATTCAAATGTGATTTGAATTTCAGAAAAATGAATGCGGATTCATGCTCGGAGGTCAAAATTAGTCAACATGGAAAAAATCATAAAAAGTCAAAATGTTAACCTTTTGGTCAAAGTTTGACTTTGACCAAATGACTATTTTGCCCTTTGACTATATTTAGTGGGAAAATCCAAACTTTTGTTGGATAATTCCACTAACAAAATAGTGGGCTAGGTGTTGACTTATAGTAGAGACATTAAGCCCACTAAGATAATGGATTATAGGTGTTGGGCTTTTTATGGATTTGGTTCATGCAATAGTTGCATGATTTTTTCTATAAATTAGACTTTTGAATTTGGATTTAAAACTCTTGCAATTTTTTCAAATTTAGTTTTTCAAAATTGGCTAAAAAAAAAGGAAAAACCAAAAACCAAAAATTCCATCTTATTTTTTACATCTTTTTCTCTCTCTCGGTTTTCTTCATCCACCGGGTCCCACAACTCGGTTCTGAGTCCAGAGGATAGTAGGTCAACTCTAGTTGTGGTCCGTTCATGTTAGGGTCAAGATTCAACGAGGGAAGAGCGATTTTCGGTAGCTAACAAAGGTAATTTTATTACTGTTTTTCCTTCATTTGCATGCATAATTTCCTTTAAATTAAAAGCAATTAGAGTGTAATTAGATCCTAATTCTGCTGCGTTAGATCCTAATTCCGCTGCGTATGTCTCGTGTTCCATCATCACTCACGCGTTCACCCTTGGTACCAATGCATCGCTTATCCTTGCCTTCAACCCTTAGCTCTACAAGCCTTGGTTGCTACACACCAACCTCATGCGTCCACACTTCTCCATCAACACATGCCTACACTTTGCTTCCATACTTAACCAAATTCCCACTTGTTATATTATCTAAGACACGCATCTAAGTATTTCTAACACTTAGAATTTTCTTCCTCCATCTTCCTACTTTCTTTATCTCCTTTCATAATTTTACTTAACACGTTTGTTACTCGCTTTTGTAGGAAAAATAGAGTACGAGGTTGACAGTATTGAAGAAAGCAATTTATTTTTTTGCTCTTAAAAACAGTTTCGAACTTACTACTACTAGGTCAAACAAAACTTCGTTTGAAATTCGTTGTAAGGATATGTCTTGTGGATGGTATCTATGTGCATCTGTATATAGAAGGGGTGGTGTGTGGATTGTTCGGAAATTCATCGATATCCATAAATGTTCTATTGACATTGTTAAAGATGGTAATCGACAAGCAACATCCTGGATTTTTGCTGAATGTACAAAGTCATTTTGTAAAATGAATGACAAAGTCCCATGCCGACCGTGTGATTTGTAAGCTATATGAGAAGACAACATGGTGTAAATATAAGTTATGATAAAGCTTGGAGAGGTCATGAGATTGCCCTCAATTCCCTCAGGGGGACTCCTGAGTCATCATACGCTGGTTTGTCACCATTTTCAGCTGCGTTGATTGAAAACAATCCCGGTATGTTTCTCGTCTATATTTAGTTTAAGCAATTATATACACTCTACTTTGTCTTGTATAATCAATCTAAATGTTTATTACTTACATGAACATATACAACACAAGAATTTGATGATGAAGGTAGGTTACAGTATTACTTTATGGCGCATGCTGCTTATATAGATGCATGGAAATTTTGTTTTCCTATTATCTCAGTCGATGATGCATGTTTAAAGTACAAATTTATGGAGATATTATTGCCTGCTTGTACACTTGATGGCAATTCGCAAATCGTACCTCTTGCATTTTCCGTTGTCGATTCTGAGAATGATGCATCATGGTCTTGGTTTTTTCGTAATCTTAAAGCTGTTTTTGGGGATTCTAACGACCATGTTATTGTGTCTGATGGTCATAAAAGTATAGCCAAGGGTGTTAGTTCTGTTTATGATTTTGTTGAACACGGGTTGTGTGCATTTCATTTGTATAAAAACCTTATTAATAACCATAAGTCATGTCCAATTGAAGACACTTTCCATATATGTGCAAGAGCATATACAATTGGAGAATTTGAGTATTACATGAGGAAATTGGATGAGATTGCTCCGTCCATTAGGATTGAATTATAGGATGTTGGCAAATCCAAATGGGTTAGGGCATTTTGTCGGAGGAAAAGATATTCCTTAATGACAACCAATATATCTGAATGCATGAATTCGGCTTTAAAGGAAGCACGCGAATTACCCGTTATTGGTTTCCTTGATTCTATCTGTAGTTTGGTTCAAAAATGGTTTTGCAAATGTCGTAGTCATTAGAGTTTCCAGCATTCTGAATTGTCAATGGATGTAAGTGTTCTTTTAGTTACACAATATTTGTATTCGATTGAGCCTATTATTAATAGTAAAATTGTAAGTTTATCGTCTCTGTTTTTTTTTTTTTTTTTTGTAGTTGTACCCCATTAACCAGTATGAATTTGAAGTGTATTATCGCTCTAACCAATTTGTTGTTAACATTCTGAATCGTACTTGCTCATGTCGGTGGTGGGACCTAAACATGATTCTGTGCTCTCTGCATGCATTGCATTGTCTCGTAGGAACCTTCAACTATAGTTATATGCACATGATTTCTATCGTGTTTCCAATCTATGTTTGTTATACAGAAAGGACACGCGACGTATTGGCAATGTTCAACAATTCACTACAATCATGCAATTGGCAATGATTTAGTTCTTCCTCCTAATGTCAAACGTCCAGCTGAGAGGCCTAAGAAAAAAAGGTTCACTTCTTGTTTATAAAACAAAGCTACAGTCCGCTGTAGTCGGTGCGGTAAGAGGGGTCATAATTGTAGGTCTTGCAAGGATCCCATACGACATTGAATGCACCTATAGTGTTATATTGTTTAGTATTGTTCTACTTTACATTCCTTCTTCAAACAGTTCTTTGATGTTCAAACTTAATATTGTTTATGGAAGAAATTGCTATTTGCATTAATGATTGTACATGGAACTGAAAGTTAAATATTACTAATTTATGTTGTTTGTTCAAACCTTTGTACTTTCAGTTCCCAGAGACTAGGCGATCGTTTAACAAGTCCAAACGATCGTTTACAAAATACCATACGATCACTTAAACTATCTACACGATCACTGAGTAACAAAATACTATACGATTGCCTACCCAATGCTAGACGATCGCCTACTAAATGCTACACGATCACTTACCCAATGATATACGATCGCCTACCAGATGCTACACAATCGTTGAGCTCGGCCGACACGATCGCTTAGCTTTCTACACGATCACTGAGTAACAAAATACTATACGATCGCCTATCAAATGCTACACGATCGTTGAGCTCGACTACACGATCGTTAAGTAACAAAATGCTATACGATCGCCTACCAAATGCTACACGATCACTTAGCTCTGCTACACGATCGGCTGAGCTCAGCTACATAATCGCTTAGCTATGCTACACGATCACTGAGTAACACTAGACAATCGCCCACGAAGACCCCGCGATCGCTTACCCGAAACTACCAAATGCTATATGATTTGCCTACTAAATTGGAGGCCTATCATATATCCGAAAAATGTTATACGATCGCCTACCCAGTGTTTGTAAAATCAATTCAAAATATTCAGATTATATACAAAATAGTAATGATATACCAATATTGTATATAAAATTGAAAGTTAAATATTACTAATTTATGTTCACTCTTTAGTCCTTGGTATTATTCATAATGTCAAATTGAGCTAAACGTTTTAGAATTACAGTGTGTTTGTAAAATCATTTCAAAATATTCAGATTATATACAAAAATAGTAATCATATACCAATTATTGTATATGGATTGAAAGTTAAATATTACTAATAGATTGATTCCAAACTATTTATTGATATATCAAAACAGTAATGATAACAATTCCAAATCACTTTATATATTCATTGTTCATTTTAGTGATTGAGAGTTGGAGATTGAGCTGCATGCTTTATAATTACAGTGTGTTTGTTTTTATTAAACTTTATGTATGTGTAATGTGAAAAGTTCAATTCACATACAAATAATTTATGTATATGACCTTTGGACAACTAAGACTTTACCGAGGTTATTTAGTATAGGGCTGCCCAGACAAACTCGTACAAAACAGTTGCACCAAATCCAAAGCTATTATAATTTCAGAATCTAAAATAGTTAAACTGTATACCTAAACAGGAAGCAAGACTACTAAATCCTAAAACATTTAGTCAGCTGCACCAACATATTCAACATATTTTCAGAATCCAAAATAGTTAAACTGTATACCAAAATAGGAAGCAAGACTACTAAATCCTAAAACGTTTAGACAACAACCAAAACAGCTGCATCAACATATTCAAATTATTCTGTCCATTAAATATAGGAAGCAAGACTACTAAAAAGTTCTAAAGTTTAAAACATATACCAAAACAAGATTATAGAATTCGACCATATAGTTGACACAAAATCTAAATGTATCCTACTTTCAATATCCAGATTGGGAATCACATAAAAAGCCAGAATTAGTTGCTTTGATCATTCATTGCAAGATCAAGCTTGGCTTAGATTCAAGTCAAATGATGGGCCATCTGGGGGTGTATTTTCATCCGTGGTTTGAGGTTTTCGTATTATTCCTCTTGCTGCATCTATCCATATGCCTTCATTGGTGGACTCGCATCATTCACTTTTGGTAGTTTCCTTTTTAGTTCCCATTGCTTTGGTCTTCTCTCCTCCTCTTGGTTAGCCATCATGATCAACTCTTGCTTAGTTACGTTTAACTAATAACATTTAATGACCAATTAGTTGTTAGGACTTAATGAATTATAATAGTGATCAAATTTACAAGATCAATTGTTCTTACATGTTTGAGTATGATCCTTGTAGTAGGGTTATTTTCATCAATGTTGTAAAGCTTATCAGTCATTTCCACCTTCTTTTTGACATTTTATTAGTTATTAAAGAGACAACATCTGTTAGAGATATGTAGAAATACACATTATATATTCAAGATCTACATTAGTTGTAGTATTATACCTCTTGCTTTTTTGGTTATGGGGGTTGACCCGTGCATCGCAATGGTTGTACCTTTTGAAGGATCTTAGTTGTGTCATTTTGTTAACACGTTAAAAAGTTGAAATAATTTATTTAATATTGGGTTAAAAGATGATAGGTATCAGGATTGTACAGTTTAAAAGGAACATACCAATATTGTTGTCTTTCGCTTGTTTGACATCTCCAACTTCTTGTAAATCTCTCATTCATCAATTGATCGTATCACTTCGTTGATTTCTTCATCAGCGTCTTGATTATCCTATCTCAATCAATTATGTTAGTTAATTTCCATGTATTGTTAAAAGTTATAATATGCAACATGCTTATATCAACTCACCTTGACCTCTGTTTCTTTACTTCCTTTTTCTTCGAACTCTTTGTTTTTATCTCCATGGCATGTTTCTTTGTGTACTACTGATTGTATTTTCAGTCCATGATCATTGTTTCCATTGCCTTCTTCGTCCTCATCGTCATCTTTTCTTTGAACCATTGTAGAAGCATTAGAACCATCAACCAACTCATTCTCTTCTTCTTTTTCTTCTTGTTCTTTCTCAATACCATCGAGTTCCTTTTCGATCTGGGATGCAAGATGTTTCCATATAATTCATAATAGGTTTGTACTATGAAAAATAATAAATATAGTGTAGTTAGTGTACATAACATAAAAAGATTGCTTGTTGATGCATGTGATTGGACAGCTTGTGTAGTCTTCATGTAGTCAATCAGTTTGGTTAATGACTCCACCAAGTCATCGATCTTCTTCGTTAAGATTTGCTGACTATTCTTCATGGCATCAAAGCTTTAATTCATCATCGTGTTCATTAATTGTTGCATTTTCTCTATTCCTTCAAACCTTTGTTCCATTTCATCTTTGTCATATGATAAACCGAGTCTTCTATTCAAGGATAGTTCTACCACTCTCTCCTTCGGTCTATATTTGCTCATTTCTTCTTCGACCTCTTGCAACACCCTTTTTTCCTCCTCAATAAATGGGGCAAAATATGGCATAGTCATTTCATGTGGGGTTGCAAGTAATGGACAAATTTCAAGCTGTCAAGTAAACAAGGGAACAAGATGTTAGTTTACAGATTAGAATTTAAAACTCTACGTATATTTTGTTGTATAGATATTTATACCTTGAATCAAACACTTTTCACTTAAGATCCTTCCATTTGGGTTGACTGTCTACAACCCAATTTACTATTCTTTGAACATTGTTAGAAACCTTCCTGGCAAAGAAATTTTGTGACGAGCTCAAGATGGGTATGACCTCGTATGCCCATGCTAAGATTGGGAATATGAATCCCCCCATTGATATTCCTGATTTACCTTTGCTGTGTATTGCTCTATGCATAACATCAACAAGTAAATTAAATGCAACCCTTCCCTATGGGTAGTTATCAAAGAGGTCATCATCATCAACCATCAGTATATGGTCTATATTCACATTCACCGAGTCTTGTTTTGGGAGAAGAAAACTTTCCAAGAAATAAAATTTCGCCATTTTTATCCTATCACTATCACATCATGCCTTGTTAACATTAAAAGCTATGTTAAGAAAATACCTACTCACAGCTTTCATATCCTCGAAGTACATTTTTCTTATATTTCTTCCTCCCTTTATCCCACTTGTATCAATTATTGGTAATTCCTCACAATTTATACAAGTTATCAATGCAAACTCAAACCAAATTTCATTACTCTACCCCCTATGAAGAATTTCAGCTGGGATGATGATTTTGGTTTACATTGTCTTTGTATTAGGTGTAACAACAGTTGAGAAGATTGATTTGTAATGGAAAAATCAAGGAATTGCCCAAAAACGGTTTCTCTAAATCTATATTGTAACTCGTCACTTAAATTATCCTTGATTTTATCAATTACAGAAGTCTTTGTTTGCAAGTTTATTTTCAGTGGTTCATTTCTCGTTGCACTATCCATCAGATACAAAGAGTCCTAACACATTTGAAATAAACCAGAAACACAAGCTTAATAATATGCTAATAGTAAAAACAAGTACACAATATTTGAGTAAAAATACCTTACGTGGTTCTATCAATTCGATTGTTTTTCCCTTTTGGCGTGTTCCTACTTTTCCTTTCCCTTTATCAGATCTAGTTATTACCTAATATTTTTAAATATTAATAAATATTTAAGTAAGAATACCTCACATATATCCATTCCATAGATGATTACTTTCTTTCCTTTCGTTGTTTCCATCTTCTTGTCCAACTCTCCACTAGATGATCTCTTTTCTGATTGTGTTGTTTCCCCACGACTTTGTGACTGTTCTTCTTCATTGTCTTTGCTTTCGTCGTGCACATTTTCACATGTTCCTTCAAGCTTCTCTTCTTCCTCTTCATATTCATTACTATCTTGTTCATCCTGTTTTATTATTTAGTAATTATATTATGTATATACGTTAACAAATACACTGTAATTAATAGATTAGTTCATCTTTCCCTATCACTGAAATTAATAAATACACTGTAATTAACAAATACATTGTAATTAATAGATTAGTTCATCATTATTTAGTAATTATATTATATATATATGTTAACAAATACACTATAAATGTACATTATCATACCTTTCCCCCATGTTGTTCATCTTGCCCTTCTCTTTCTTCTACTACTTCCTTTCTCCATTTCTTCTTTGGTTCTAACCTTTTCACAGCCTGCATCATAATTTAGATCTATGAGATTTTCAACCAACATTCTTGTTGACCTTGCTTTTTTTTTCTTCAAATAATCCTAACCTTGCTCTTTATCCTTGGTTTGTTTGCTTGAATTTTCACCTCTATTGCAGAAGCATCGCGCTTTCATTTGTTGCTAGTTATTGGAGTTGCATGTTTTGGCCTGATCCCCTTGCCATTGTCTCTGTTTCCCCCTGTTTTATATGTATGATTAAAAATTGATGTTTTCAAATACATTAAAAGTAAATTAAAAACATACCTCGTCGTCATTGTTGAGAACTATTGGCTCTTTGCTTGTTTGTTTTTTTCCACCAGTTATTCCAGCTGCTCTTAATCGTTCGCTGGCTCTACTTCTTCCTTCAGCTTTCTCTTTATTCATGGCTTCTAATGTTTGATAAATGACAGACTTGTCAGTTAAATACAAACAACCAAAGGGCCATATTTTATATCATCGTTTCTGTTTTCGGCTCCTAAAAAAAGGGCATTTTTTTTATATCCCAAAAGATTCGAATCTAAATACTTAATAGTAAAACCAATATTAAATATTTTCTTATTTTTGGAAAATAATGAAATATAAAGAGTGACGACCAACACTGGTTTCATCTCTTCAATGTGGAAACAAGAGGAAGAGTAGATTGCAATGCATGGATTATAAGAAATTTGGGAATCGAAATGTTGTCCGAAATTAGGAAATTTAAGTAAATGCCAGACCTAAGTAGATTGCATCCAATAAAATGGTGAAAAAATGGCCAAGAAGCTACAATACCGTGGAGAAAACCATGGAAAAATACTTATGTGCAACAATGTCCATTGTACCTGCCGCTTGAAGCTATCCGACAAGAAGCTCTCGAAGGTCAAGCGTCTGAAAGGAAGGGAAAGAAAGTCGAGAAAGAAATATTATTGCCACCATCAAAGGTGAATCGTCTGCCGCCTTCTGAAAGAAAGAAAGCCAAGAAGGTGAAGGTGAAAGAGATATTATTGCCACCGTCGAAGAAGGTGAAGGATTCAAGGAGACCAATATGTGTCTGAAGCATCGAAGAAGGTGAAACGTCTAAAAGATTCAAGGAGGTGAAGCGTCTGAGGATTGAAGAAGGTGAAGCGTCGAATGGATAAATGTCGAAGAAGTGTCTGAAGAAGGTGAAGGTATTATTGTGAAGGAATTTGGCGTCTGTAATTGTGTTTATAATTGTGTCTGAAGTGTCTGCAATACCGTGGAGAAGGTGACCAATATGCCGCCGTATTGATTATTGTGAGCAAGCTGGTGGATAAACGCTATTGTAACCAATATGTCGTCGTATTGATTATTGTGAAGAGGTCAAATCTGCCGTCTAAAGCGTGAACCGTCTAAAGAAGGTGAAGAGTTTTGCACAATAAATGTTTGGTTAGGGTTTTAGTTAAAGTTCATTGATTATTGTGAGGTGCGATGGTGGATTAGACCTCTTTTCAGAATGGAGTGTGTAATGTGTGGTAGGAGTAGGTAGACTGTATTTGTTATTTTCAAACGATTTTGAAATATTCAAACCTTTAGAATTCCATTGGGGGTAGTTTTGACAATTGCTAATCTTTATTTTTTAATTTTATATTTCGTTTGCTATTTTTACAATTTTAAAAAGTTTTTGCTATTTGTCCAAATGGAAACTTAAATTATGCTATTTATCTGGTCAACCCTTATTAATTTTAACTCATTTCTTTACTACCCGTTGAAGTCCAACCGGGTATTTAAAAAAAAATTGCTATATTTTTTTTCATTTTTTTAAATAAATTTATAAATATCAAATACAGGCATTATAAAAAAAAAAAAAAAAAGAAGAAACCATCAAAAAACAAATATAAATCAAACTCCAAAAATGTCATTTATCATTTATTTTTGTCAATTTTCCCATAAAACATACCTTCTTATGGAGTATATAAAATTTCGTTTTGAAAATCATTTGGTGAAGATAACTTTTTGTGGATTTGTAAACAAATCAAATTTGTTAGAGAATTTTTTGTATGAATAATTTTTTGTTAATAATTTTTGGATAAATTAATTTTTTGTGAATAAATTTAGGTGGAAAATTTTTAGTGAATTAATTTGGTAGGTTGGTTGTTAAAATTGAGAGTGAGAAATTAATAAGGGGCATGAGAGTAATAGAAATTTTTTTGTGTGAATAATTTTTTTGTTAATGATTTTTGAATAAATTAATTTTTGTGAATAAATGTAGGTGGAGAATGCGAATTAATTTGGTAGGTTGGTGGTTGAAATTGAAATTAAGAATTTAATAAGGGGTATAAGAGTAATTGTACAACTAATATTTAGTTGCATCATTTTCATCCTCAAAAGGTTAAAAAAAATACTTGCTTTTCAAAAATAGGTAAAAAAAAATACAAAATCAAACTTCCAACCCTCGTTCTTTTTTTTTTTGTCAATTTTTCCTTAATTTAGGTTAAAACACCCCCTCGTTCACATGTTTTTTAATAATTCTTAAATTTATGCGTTAAATAATAATAATAATTAAAAAAAATACAATATTATTAAACATGTTTTCAAAGTTAAAAATGATAATACACACTTTTTGTTATGAAAACTAACATTAGACCATGGAAAGAATTGAAAATCAAAATGGTCGTGTAACCGTAAATTTAGAAAAGCGAGTTCATTTTCAAGAATTTTATGAGTATTTTTATAGGCATGTTTATTTTATTTTTGGTGGGAAATTTTCATAAATTTCAAGTTAAAATGTAAAATATACACCAATTATCCCATCCTTACACTATAAAGATTGGGTCATAGTTAAATCTTTATGATTTTTTTTCCCTCTTCCCTCGGAATATCTAGTTCATTTTATCCTATGTCTTTAGGATGGGAGTAAAGATGAGTTTAGAGACGGGAATAAAGAAGAGAATCGGTAAGAGATCATACAATATTTTTTTGGTTTAAATCCTATTTTGATCTTGAACTTTTATTCTTGTTTTATTTTGGTCTCTAAATTTTAAAAACGTGTGTTTTAATCTTAAACTTTTAAAAAAATATATTTTTTGGTCACCGTGGTTAAGATTCCTTAACTCTTTAAGGATGAAATCCTTTTGAGATCTCCAATAGAAAATCATTTTAACGGACTAATTCAAAATTAAAATCCTAGATTTTTAAGTGTGGTTAACTTATAGGGTGTTTAAAAGCTAACAAAAACTTAATAACATGAATAAAAAAAACATTTTTTTTAAAAAAAAAATTAGAGACCGAAATAAACATTTTTTAAAATTTAAGGACCACGATAGAACAAGATTCAAAGTTAAAAAACTAAAATGGGATTTGAACTACTTTTATTTAAGACAAAGTTGGCATAGGAATAATATCTGCACGTACCTATAATATTCATTAAAAAAAAAAAACGTAGGCTTTTCTATATGCTTTCATCTCTCATCTTTTATTTTATATTATTAGTTGTAGTTATTTTAAAATAATTAATATGTGCAAATAAAATTTACAATTTACAAAAATTACAAAATTCAATAGTATGATATAAAATAATTTCTACAAATATATACTATTTTTAAAAAGATTAAATATATACTTAAATTTTTAATTTAATTTATAATATACACATACATTTAGCTTTTTCAATAAACTGCAACGAATTTAGTAATTGAACTATCAATTTCATTAATTAATAATATATATAGTTAATTAGTTATCACGATGATTGGGTAATTAATAATTATTATTAAGTATTATTTTAAGATTTTTTTTTATTGACTTATGCATCCTAGTTATATAAATTCATTTAAGATTATATAATTAATTTCAATTATAAATTACTCATATTACAACTACTTTGTCATTAATTATCTGATTATAAGTTAATTAATTTTCCTCAATATTTATTATTTATTTAATTAATTAATCTATTAAAATTATATATAAGATTGTTAGGCGTGGTTATTTATTATATTGATTTTAAAAGAGAGAAAAAGTACCCATGAGTTATTATTGAAAAAATTATTTTAATGATACAAAAGTATTAAGAGTCTTATATAAAACAACAAGAATAAATTAATTATATGAATTGTACGACGTAAATATCAATGCATAATAAAAATCACAAATAATGCATGTAGTAATAAACTAAGGTTATTTTAAAAAAGATATCCCCAAACATTTATGAAAGTAACAATTTAATTATTAAAGTTTAGTTAGTCCCTGTACTTTTAAACTTGCATCAATTTAGTCATAAACTAAATAAACAACAATTTACTTTTATACTTTATAATTTGTAATAATTTAGTTTCTATCGTGAAAACTATTAGAATAATTTAATGAAAATATAAAGACTAAATCATTATCTAATAAAAATTAATATTAATTTCGATGGAAAAAAATCACGGTAGGAACTAAATGATACCATTTGTAAATTACATTGACTAAGATTACGATACTTTTTAAAGTTTAGTAACTAAATCGTTACAAATTCGAAAGAGTGTGGATTAAATTGTTGCCAACTAAAATATAAAGACTAAATTGTTGTCAACTAAAATTTGGGACTAAATTGTTACTTTCATGAAAGTTCATAGACTAAATTATTAATTTAACGAAAATTCAGGGATAAAAAAAGTATCTTTAACCTAAAAATGAATTAGTATTAAAAAAAGGGAAAAGAAACTATTTTGGTTCTTGAACTTTGAATCTTTTTCTATTTTGATCAATAAACTTAAAAAAAAATGTCGGTTTTAGTCTTTAAACTTGTAAAAATATTTATTTTGGTCTATACTATTAAGATTTCGTTAACTTTGAAAGATGAAATTGCATCTATCATGGACCGAGCAAAATGAAGATAAAGTAAAATGTCAATGATCAATATGTCCAAATAGTGATACGACCAAAATTTTGAATCCAAAATAACTTTTGAAATCTCCTATAAAATTCGCTTTGCCACCTAATTCAAAATTGAAATCGTAGATTTTTTAGCGTAGCTAACTTATGTGACAACTTAGTCATTTGAAAATACTAGCCATCTCATAATCGGGTGCAGAGGTTAATTGAATTTAAATTATAGGGACTAACGTAAGTAATTTTTTTAAAATTTAAAGATTAGAATAGATTTTTATTATTTTTTTTAAGGAACCGACCGACATAGAATTTAAACCTTTAAAAAAAAAAAAAAAAATCCAAAACCACGTAACAAGTGTGGGCCAGCATAACCAACTGTACAAAAATTTAAAAATTCATAGTCACAGTCACCGTAACATTGGCGGACTGGAATTCCATATTCTGATCCTACGGCCATCGTTTCAACACCACCAAAGTTTCATCCTATTTTCCTTCGCATACAAGTCTCCATTACTTCTAATTTCAACTTTCAACTCCCTTCCCTCAGATATTTCTTGGATTACTTTTAGACTGGACTCCTCTTCTCTCAATTCTTTTGGCGGTAGTAGAAATAAGGTAAACAAATTCTGCTTTCTTCTTCCCATTTTCATTCCATTTTTTCTTTAGAGATTGCATGTGTAACAGGATCGGCTGTCTTGATGTTGTCATTTCTGATTTGAGGTAAGAATCCTTAAATGTTATGCTTGGTTTGATTGTTTTGATTCGTGGCGTTGCTCTGAAGTTCTTTTGTTTTTGGTGTAGTTAGTTGAAGGAGTGAATTGAAGGTAAAGAAAGTAGTAGATTCTTAAGGGTTAAGTAATGTTCATTTTAAGTGGGAAGTTCATGAAATCTACCCCAGGCTGGCCCTTTCGTGATATTTCTTTTGGGTACGGACTCGATAATTTGTTGGAGTTTATTGTAAAATTAGATATGAAAACCTGTTAACACCGTTTTTCTTTTGTTTCCTTAATGTTATTTTGAATGGCAATGGATTTCCAAACTTAATTGCGGAAGAGAACCAAATTTATATATACTATTAATTTAATTTATCTATATTTATTTCTGGGCCCTCTAAAACATGTATGTTGATGTTGAGTCTCGTGGAAAATTCATGGGAGGGAAACGGCTTGGCTGTTGTTTTTTTAGAATTGTGTGAGATTTGATTGAACCTCTTTTGGATGATGATATGGATGTTTACTACAATTACATTATGATTTTAGTTTCTTGCAGTGTGCGCTGAGGACTTTCCTAATATTCAAATTATTTCATGGATTCGTATTTCGGAAACGCTGTGATGAAGTTGGCTTTGAAAGCAGACCCTGAAGAGCATCGTGTTGCACTGTTTGTATTACTTCTTTGTGCTTGTATTGTAATTGGGCATCTTCTCGAGAAAAGTCGTTGGATAAATGAATCAGTCACTGCCATTTTCATTGTGAGTTGCATTTTAATGCAATTGTGACGTTCCTGTCAATGTATTTCATTCCACCTGAAAATTGATATTTAAACTTGTGAAGTTATCCATGTATTTGGATTCATATATCTTCTGGCCTAGGTAATTGAATTTGTGATATTTCTTTCTTGTTTACAGGGTCTTCTCACTGGAACTCTCATCTTATTAACTACCAAAGGCAGAAACTCACGCATCCTAGTGTTTAGTGAAGAACTTTTCTTCATTTATGTTCTTCCACCTATAATTTTTAATGCCGGGTATGGATCAATCAGATATAAAGTGCATCTCCTACATTTCCTTATTAGTTTTGTTGCATTGGTTCAAGTGTCTTTTGCTATGCTGTTACTTTATCTGTATAATATTTTATTTGGCAGTTACAAGTAAGTACACTCTTGAAAAGTTCTTGAATTACAATTGTGGTCCAGGGGCTACTAAGTTTCTGTGACATCAATTTTAAAAGTATAGTATTTGGCATGTATTCACTAACTTAATAATATGACACGTCTATATGGTAAATTTTTAGTTCTGAGTTAATCATAATGCCTCCTTATTGTGTTGTATGATTTCACTGATGGACAAACTGTCTTCAGCAATAATGCCTTAAAAGATTTTTAATCTGAGAAAAGACTGTTGACTAATTATTGTTTATGGATGTAGCTTGTACTGGTGCCTTTCAGTTATAAATTGTCTTTACTCATACGAGTTTTGTTTCTTTCTCAAGATGCTGATAGTTTCCTAAGTTTAAATTTATTTCCTGTTTCAGGTTTCAGGTGAAAAAGAAACAGTTCTTTCGAAACTTTCTAATGATCATGTTGTTTGGGGCTGTTGGTACAGTGATCTCATTTTTCATCATATCACTAGGTAGTTTCTCATATCTTTTTCTTTCCTCAAAACTTTCACCATCTAGTGATAGTGTATATCTGAAGTTATTGGGATATTCTACAATTTCTTGAATGTTCTCTCCAGTTTTTTCCCCCATATATTTACTTGAAAAAAAGGTTATGTTTAAATCCTGAATTATTTTTTAAGCAAATGACACATGGATAGCATACGTGAGTTGAAATTTTCGACAGTGAGTTGAAGGTAAAAAGTACATAAAGTATATACGCTAATGATGTAGTGGCGCATACTGTGCTTTTCTCAAGCAAAAAGTTACAGATAGTGGTTGTTCTACATATAAGAGAAATAGCCCCCACCTCCAAGGGGATACTTCTTGAATGTTCTTTTATATCGCACCTTTTTCTTTAGTGGGACCTTTTGTGGGCTTGTTTTTTTAGATGACCTTGTATTCTCTCTTTTTTTTCTTTTTTTTCCCTCAATGAAGATTTGATTTTTCATAAAAATAAATATTGAACTGTTGATGAAACAACATAATACTTCTTATGTAACGTACAATTGGCTCAACATATCTTCAGGAGATTATATGCATATAGGAAAATGACTAGTATTTATGGATGATAAATGTCTGCTTATGACTTATCAAATGGCCATCATGACTGCATTAGTTTAGAATGTGTTTATGCCTTAGATTGCAATCTTTTATTGAAATTAACGTTAAGACCCTTGAAACAGGTTCACTCCATTTATTCAAGAACTTTGACATTGGCTTCTTAGACGTGGGTGATTATTTTGGTATATCTCTGAACTTCTTTCTTATCTAATTTGTGTATTGAAAGCCTGAGCATTATTCTCATTATTCTTTTGCTTATGGGGATAGTCTAGAACTAGAGTCCCCTTCCAGTTTTTTAAATTTATTTTTATTTTTAATTCGTCTCTTGCAGCCCTTGGAGCAATCTTATCAGCGACAGATAGTGTTTGCACCTTGCAGGTACGTCTTGATTTTGGTGGATTATATATATGTCACCCAACAATGTGCTACATTTTGCTAATTTTTCTTCTAATGCTGTAGGTGCTTAATCAGGATGAGACTCCTTTACTGTATAGTCTAGTCTTTGGTGAAGGCGTGGTTAATGATGCTACTTCTGTTGTACTATTCAAAGCAATCCAGAGATTTGACCTCTCTCACATCACCTCATCCAATGGCATTCAGCTTCTTGGAAACTTTTTCTATTTATTTTTTACGAGCACCTTGCTGGGAGTGATTGTGAGTCTCTTTTTCAATATGTTCTCTGATTTTCTCCTGTCCTATTGGCAGTAATCTCAAGTAAACTACCACGAGTTGACTTAATCGTCATTGGGAACAAAGAAATAGTAAAGGGACTAGAGGGAATAGGTTCAAACCATGGTGATCACCCACCTAATATTTAAAATCACAAGTTTTCTCGATAAGCAAGCATAGTAGAGTCAAATGGTTGTCTTGTGAGATTATTTGAGGTGGTCACAAGTTATAGGTGTATAAAAAAGAGTAAACCTTGAGCCAATGTCTAATTGGTCATATTTTGAGAAATGTATCTAAAATGAAGGGCCATAGGTGAAGAAGAATAGTATAGAACTCTATTAGGAACTTAAAGACAGTGAAGGTGCAAGAGTTACAAATATCTTATGCTGTGGGAAGGTCAAGGGGCTGTGTTTTGTGTGAAATTGGAATGTTTTTTATACTTATTTATTTACTTTTGTTTAACTATTTGGGGAGTGGCAGGGCTGCTTACTGGAAAGACCCTAGAGGGCTGAATAACTATTTTATTCTTCAAATTTATTTATCCGTTTTCTATGAAGTGTGCGTCTACTTTTAATCTTGTGGGAAAAGGTGGGTTCCTAGGGAGATTTCTAGTGGGAAAGTGTAAGAGATAGGTTTCTGGGTATTTCTCATTTAGTTATTGGTTATATTATTATTCAGTTTTTGGTTCTTAGGAAGTTGAGACTCTACTTTAATTCACAGGTTGGGCTGTCCAGTGCATACATCATAAAGAAACTGTACTTTGGCAGGCAAGAAATCATTTTTTTCCTTCTTTTTACTTTTCTCAATTATTGAATATAGAATATCTTAGTTCTTTTCCTTCCTCTGTTCATTAAGTTCATTTCTTTTAGTCAAGAATTCCAATGTAGTGAATGAAACGTGACCCTTGCCATTGATAAAAAGGATTTAGTTTTAATTATAGAACTTTGAATTAGTGGGATTGCTGACAAACATGCTTATTTTGGAGTGGATCAGAGGCTTTTTGTATCTGTCATCTTATAAATATCAAATTGAAGTCAAGTGCTATATTTTGAACTTTTTCAAAATTTCAGGCACTCAACTGATCGGGAGGTTGCTTTGATGATTTTAATGCCTTACCTTTCGTATATGACTGCTGAAGTAAGACTTCAAAAATATGTACATGTTAAGTCAAAATGCATGTCAACTTTGAATTCAGATCATTGATTTTCACTAACATGTGATGATGCAATTGCTTATTTATGGCAGTTGTGCTATCTAAGTGGTATTCTTACCATGTTCTTTTGTGGGATTGTCATGTCTCACTACACTTGGCATAATGTGACTGAAAGTTCACGAGTGACCACCAAGTATGTTAATTATTTCTCTCGGTCTCTTTGGATACCTCTTTTTCATAGTCTAATAATGTATTTGAAAATTTCCAAGTACTGATGTGGTTTTTTCCCCTTCCGTTATTTATTGATTCTTGTAGGCATACTTTTGCAACGTTCTCATTTGTTTCAGAGACTTTCATCTTCTTATATGTTGGTATGGATGCGTTGGATATTGAGAAGTGGAAAGTTGTTGGCCAAAGGTGACATTCTTAAGTTAGTTTTTGTCTTTGTAATGCTATTATTCATACATTCATCATTCTTACAGGTCTTATTAAGCAGTTTATAAAAAGGATTATGGAAGGATTATCTATATATAGAAACAATTGCTTTCATTGAGAAATGGCCTCCAACTAGAGTAATGTTACCTAGTGTATAATTATAAAAAGTCTTTAAAACCGAAACCAAAGAGAAATATGAAACCTCAACAAGGACCTTCTCCACTCCCTTAGAAACTTTGTTATTCCTCTCCCCTCAAATACCTCATAACAGAGAGCACACCCTTGCAAGCCATAAAAAGTAGCCTTTTTCACTAAAAGGCAGATTGAGGAGGAGCTCCCAATTAAATCTCTAATACCTATTTGACGAGGCAACACAAAATCAAACTCCTGTAAGAAGCGGTTCCACATACATCTCGCAATCTCATAAACTAATAGCCTTCAAATCTTGTTTCTTGGTCTTCAAATCTCCAAAAGCCTCCCTATTCCAAGGCTTAAGAGCCCCTCTTGAGGAGTTCAACTTACCCGTCAACCGATAGCCTTTCCATGTAGCGGGAACTCAAACATTCCACCACGAAGAGATATGAGCCTTAAATATAAATTGCTTGCATAATAATATGTCGGTTTAAGTTTATGGGTTCATCGTGATTCAACATGGTACAACTTATTAGAGTAGGAAATCTTGTGCTTAAACTCCTATATTGTCATTTCTCCCTTGATTAATATTGATAGCCATTTGTTGGGCATTATGCTAATTTCTGAGCTCATAAAGTAAGAAGTAATGTCAATATGAGTATTAAGATTAAAATTACTTGGTCTATTAGCTCAAGCTTATAAGTTTAGGGATAATTTAACTATCATTGAAGGTTGAAATTGTCAACCATATAGCTTTTGAGTGTTGTGGACATCCATGTACTTTATGCAACAGGCTCTCTGTTTGCTCTTTTGCATTACATAATTTGTTGCTTTTTGACAGGCCTTGGACATCGGCTGGAGTGAGTCTAATACTGCTTGGTTTAGTCCTTGTTGCAAGAGCAGCTTTTGTATTTCCACTTTCTTTTATATCAAACTTGACTAGAAAGTCCCAGACTGACAAAATTGGGTTTAAGCAGCAGGTAGTTATATTTTGGTTGAATTATAAGTTTGGCCTATGAACTGTAATGTTATGCCTAATAAGTTCATGTATTTGAAAAAGTTTCTAATAAGTCCTTAGATTTATTTATAATTTGAAAAGTTTCTAACAGGTTTTTAAACTTATTTTGTGCTAATGGATCTTTGCCACACTACAGTAGCCTTACCTAAAATGAGCTTGCCACTTAATCCTTTAATAATACATTCCTAATATTCTAAAATTGAAAGTCTAAGAACCTATTACAAACTTATTGTAGGGACAAGATAAATACGACAATGAAAGTTCATGAACTTACTATAAATTTGTCAAAATACAGGAAATTATACGACAACCTTGAACGTTTAGGGTCCAAACTTGTATTAACCCCATTTTTTGTTATTTAAACTGTTTTGTGTATTTGTTAGTTACTTATGGAAATTCCTTGCAGGTTACAATTTGGTGGGCTGGGCTCATGAGGGGCGCTGTATCTGTGGCCCTTGCTTATAATCAGGTACTCTTCTGGAAGTTATGTGAGCTTCATTGCTCTAAATTTCTTGGAATTTTACTGCCTAACTATGAAAGGACTTATTCTAGATCTTATTAGCAAACCATAAAGAACACTTGCATTGATGGTTCTGATAGGTCTCAACCTTTCAATTTTATTTATCAACAAAACAAGGGAGATTCGAGAGCTCCCTACCTCTCCAATGCCTCTAAGAGACGATTACATTCACTAATTTCCTGATGCCTTACCCCTATTACATGCTCATATATATATAGCCCTCATACTTTCACTCTTCTAACCTTAACTAACAATATTCTTTCGGGCCCACACCCCCTAACCAACATATTCACCCAATAACTAAACCATTTCCCAACGAATCAACACTTCAAAGGCTCCTTCTTCCGTAGGTGAATTGTGCATGCCCAAGACCTCTACTGGTTGTAAAACATAAGTCAAATCAGGTGCCAATGTAGGGGGAAGTGGCAGCACCGGAAGGTTGGAACATGCTGCTTTCTTTTGGAGCGAAACATGGAAAACAAGGTGAATCCTTGAATTTGATGGTAATGCCAAGCGATAAGCGACCTTCCTTATTCACATAGTTATCTGATAAGGACCAACGAACCTACGAGCTAGCTTTGGGTGAGCATGTTGAGCCAATGAGGATTGTCGATAAGGACGAAGCTTCAAATAGACCCAATCATTTACATCATACTCCACGTCTCGTCTTTTTTGGTTTGCTAAGTTGACCATCCGTTGTTGCACCTTCTGAAGTGTTGTTTTCAGGTGCTGTAACACTTCATCACGGGTTCGTAGCTGTTGATCCACTTCAACCACCCAAATCTTGCTTATAACGTATTAGTGGGGGTGGCAGACATTCGTGGCAGACCTCGACTTCTCATAGCAACCTGGACTCTTCTGCTACTTGCAAAGGAAAACATAAAAGAAAAGCGCGAGCCTTAAGCTCAGTGAGTAGCAATATCATAAAGAGTCTGTAAGACCTCCCGTCATAAAGACCTATTGTCGAAGGGCCAAAAAAGGAAATAATGGGGGAGAGGAAGAAATTAAATAAAAGGATATAGCTGACAAGTTAGTTATGGGGAGAATGAGGGAAAATAAGAATATTTCTTACCGTTCGTTAGGAGAAATGAGAAGGGGGGACCAGCGTAGAGGGGTTTAAAAAGGAAGGCACCCTGTAGGCAAAGGATCAGAAAGCAGAGGATCTCTTTTGGGGAGAGGAATACCAACCCTCTTGAATGTGCTAGGCAGCTAAGTTGTGATGTGTTTTGTTTGTTTCTTTTCTTTATGAATGCTGATGTAATTTTCCCTAGAAGTATATAAATAAAATCTATCTCAGGGCATTGCCCTGTTATCGGGAATCTTGTTGGGATAACTCTATTGCATGTGCAGTTCCTAAAAAATTGGTATCAGAGCCAAGTTCGGAAATCTGGGAAAAATGAGTAGAGAAGAAACGCAAGATGGAGGAGAAGGTAGATAACAACACAAAGGGGATCCTGGAACTTTGAGAAGCGATGGAGGAGATGAGGAAGAGCTTGGAACGGATTATAGTGGCGGTACAATCACTGATAGGGATGCGAGGGAAGGAGCAATCGAGCGTAACAAGGGATACACTGAAACACAAGGTAAACAAGGAGGGTGAAGAAGGAGAGAGCTCGCAAATAATGTCTAGTGGAGGGTCAAACGATCGCCACAAGTACAAAAGGTTAGAAATGCCCACATTCAACGGTGAACATCTTGACTCCTGGGTCTATTCGGCGGAGCACTACTTTGAGATACATGAGTTGATTGACGAGGAAAAGATTAAGGTCCCCATTATAGCCTTTTCACCAGAGGCTGTAGACTGGTTTAGATGGTCTCACAATTGGAGACCAATACGGACGTGGGAAAAGTTGAAATAGAGGATGTACGAAAGATTTCAACCCACTCAAGAAGGGACCCTCTTGTCACGATTCCTGTGGATTAAACAAGAAGGGACGTATAAAGAATACTGGAGGAAGTTTGAGACATATGCAGTGCCGATCCTAGCTACGGCGGAGGAGATGTTGGAGGAGACTTTCCTTAATGGTCTAACTCCCTCGATTAAGGCAGAGGTAGTAAGTCGACACTTGGTGGGCCTGGAGGCTTGTATGAAGGAATCCCAAGCAATGAGCGATTGAAATTTGGCACTACAGAAGACACAACAGGAAGTGGGCCCAAGCCCAACAGGGGCACAAAAAGGGTTCAACAAACAGAGTACGGGTAGCGAGCCCAAAAAACGGGAGAATGTGGCCCGAAATGAAACACTCAAAAGTGTGGTCCTCCCAGAGGACAAAGCAGAAAAAAGAGAGAGACCTTTGAGGAGGTTAACGGACTCAGAAGCAATGGAAAAAAGAGAGAAGGGACTGTGTTTTAGGTGTGACGAGAAGTACTCTCCAGAGCATAGGTTCCAGCTAAAGGAGAAACGTGAGTTGAATCTATTAATTTACTAGGAAAAAGAAGAAGGGGGAGAAGAACCGGTCAGACTGGAAGCCATCGAACCTAAGGTAAAAGCTTTAGAAGTTGCAACCAACGTAGAGATTTCTCTAAGATCAATTATGGGATTGTTGGGGAAGGGGACCATGCCATGTCATATCCACGCATAGGCTTCCATTGCACGCCCTAATATGCGTCCACCTCCTTCTAGGCTTGTTCGGTGCTTCATTTGGTTGAGCCATGTACTCCATTGTGCTGTCAACCCAACCTTGTTCTCCAAGACTTCCCCCATCAACGTATATGACCTAGGTTGGGCACATGGTTGCTTCAACAACCATCCCTATGCGTCCAACATTCCCCCATGCATCCATGGTGAAGTTCTCAATGGATGCTCAACACCATCTTACTAACGCATACCAATCCTCATCGCATAACCCACTAGCCTCGGCATCGCATAGCCCCACTTAGACGTGTACACCACTTGACCAGCGCATGCCTCAGCGCCCCTCTTGCGCGCAACGCACATCCTCGCTTGACCATCACATACTATCGCACGCACAAGCCACATCGCCTATAGCATCCTTGTCCATGCGTGCGTCCATGCCCTACTATTAACGCATAGGCCAATGCTTACCGCATGGCATCCCTCTCGACCCTTGCTAACTCGTGCACGCATAAACCTTGCCGCCATCAGCACATGCCTTGCGCCACACCACCCCACCATAGCTGCACACGGTTGCCGCGCCAACCTTGGTCCTCAACGCATCAAGGTTTCAACGCAAGGTTCACACTTAGGCAAATTTCCTTCTTCCTTCTAGGCACACAAGTAAGTTCTTACCCGAGAGATCTATGCTTCAACCCTTAAAATGTTTCCCCTTCCCTTATCATTCTCAAGCCTTTTCCTTACCACATAACATTCTCTCAAACTTAGTCTTCATTATCCTACTTATTAACGTACTTAAGTAGGGAAATAGGGTTCGGGGTTTACAATTTGTGGCCGAGTGTACGACAGTGTTGTAACTGAATTTTACCCAAGGAATCCATTTGGACCATTGTTTGGGCTTCCCCATTGCGAAGCATCTCAAATACGTTTCAAGGCCTCGATTCACCACTTCTGACTGCCCATCAGTTTGTGGGTGGCATGCTGTGTGTCACGGTCATACTTCTCCAACCGTGCGACACCATGATTCACCCGTGATCATGGTCAGCCTTAAGGGATGCTCAAGTCCCAATTCACTTTTTACTCGACTCTTTGAAGCTTCATCGGACCTTAGGCGAGGTTATTCCATCCTCAACCGAATTGAACTCATGCGGAACTGAACTTCATTCGGCCATACACATCGCCCGTATGTGTATTTTCCCTCATGTGCGACTCTAGCCGACTTGCCTTTACTCTAGGCCAAGTTTTAAGGCTTGACCTTGCCCATATATGAGGCTAAGGTCATCACAATGCAACGTCGCATCTCTCTTCGTCATCTTGGTACCCAACAACACGTCCCCCATACTTTTACATCGCTTCGGAACTTCATCGGGATGAGTTCAAACCCTTCGTTGGGCTAGAACAGGCTTATAACCTTTTACCAGGGCTTATCGAGTGATTCAGACACTTATCAGGACTTTCCGGGACATAATAATGCTTACCGGGTTCTACCGACCTATTTCGGCACCTATTGGGCTTCTACCGGCCTAATGGTTGCCTATCGAGCTTTACCGAGCCATTACAATGCTTACTGGGATAAGTCGGGCAAGTATTGGGCCAATCGGGAACTATCGAGTCCCACTGATGCTTTAGGATGCCATCCTGAGTGTCGGGATGTCATCAGCTCTCTCTCTCCTGTTTGGGCACGCTTATCGAGAACTATCATCATCCGATCCATGGGCAAAAATCCAACCCGGGACTTCTCGGACATCCATCCATCCATTCAGACATAATCGAGACTTAGACCCTTCCAAGTCCTTGTCGAATCGAAATGGCATACCGGGTGCTACATCAAACCTCTGGCCCATGGGAAGGGGTGCAATGCCGGCACACCCGTGCCGTCCGACACTGTCCATGAGATCCCATTCTCAATAGCAGACGCCCAAGGCACTTGTCTTGTAATGCTCGCTCACGCCATGACACGCATGTGCCATGTGGTAGCTCACTTAGGCCACAGGGCCTAGGGGTGGTGAAGAGCTGACACCATGCCTCTCCCTATAGTGCATTCTGAACATTTTTCTCTTTGCCACCTATGCATATGAAATGTGACGAACGGTCACTCACCAACGTAGAGCGCCCTTCTGAATTTCGATTGACATGAAATTCGACGGACTTGCATGTCTTATCAATATGCATCTAACTCTAAAGCTGCTAGTTCAAACTCGCGACGAAACCCCACCTTTCGAGGTGACGGCCTGGGGCCCCATCTGGCTCCCACTGAGTTTGTCACTGACACCACTGATGACATGGTTGCTTGTCTTTTTGCTTAATGTTTAACATGACATGCTTGCCCACTTATCTTGGTGTGTTGGATGATGCACCGTCCTCCTCGGTTGCATCATCACACTTCTCTTGACCCTCTATCTTTGCCAGATGTGTTGACACTCACATGTCGCCAATCTACTATCTCAAAGTTAGATTGTGACACCATGCTACGCCGTAATTGTGTCCTTGATGCCTTAAAGATTTCTTCCCAAAACAAATTTGTGAAAATCTTGTCTCTGTCGGATATGATGCTGCGAGGGTAACCATGTAACCTCACAATTTCCTTGATGAATATTGCTGCCACTGACTGAGCATTAAACGGATGCTTAAGAAGGATGAAGTGCCCATATTTGGATAATTGGTCTACCACCACCATAACTGTGTCAAACCCATCTGATTTTGGTAAGCCTTCAACAAAATCCATTTCGATATCTTCCCAAACTTTGTCCTGAATTGGTATAGCTCGGAGTAACCCTGCTGGGGCTAGGGTAAGGTACTTCGTTTGCTAGCAAATCTCACATTCGGATACAAATTTTCGCGTTCGCGCTTTCAGCCCGTGCCAATACACCTCCTTTGCCAACCATTGGTATGTTTTAAGAGCTCCTTGGTGACCCCAACAGGGCTGTTATGAAATTCTCTTAATAAAAGAGGAATGGTAGGGGAGTTGGCTGGAAGAATGAGGTGTGCTTTGTAATACAATAGTTCTTCCCTCACGGAATAACCTGGGGTAGTTGGTTGCTTAGCTAAAAGGGCTTGATGAATGCCATTTAATTCCTCATCTGCCACAATCTCATCCTTAAAACAGCCGTCTTGAGTCCTCCCACGAGGTTGAGTAAACCAAATTCCATTGCTGGTGGTAAACAAGATAGAGCATTCCCCGCTGTATTCTCCATTCCTTGTTTGTATTCTATAGTAAAATCTTATCCCATTAGCTTAGCTATCCAACGTGGTACTCACTTGCAATTACCCGTTGCTCTAACAAGAATTTTAGGCTCTTCTGACCAGTATAGACTGTGAATCATCGTCCCAATAGGTAGGGTCTCTATTTCCTCACTGCCAACACAATGGCCATAAGTGGCTCATAAACCGCCTTGATCCTGTGCGTAAGGGGAAGGGCCTGACTAAAGAAGGCTATGGGTCGCTTCTGTTGCATTAGTACCGCTCTCATGCCTACACCTAAAGCATCCGTCTCTATTACAAATGGTTCATTGAAGTTTGGTAGAGCCAACACTGGTACAACAATCATGGCCGATTTTAAGCGATAGAAAGCTTCTTCAGCCTCAGAGTTCCACACAAAATTTCCTTTCTTTAGCAACTGAGTCAGTGATAATGCAATGGTGCCGTTGTTAGCAACAAATTTACGATAGTAACCAGTCAATCCCAAGAAACCCTGGAGTAACTTTAACATTTATGGGGACCGGGCATTTCTCCATGGCTTCAATTTTCTCCAGATCAGCTGCCATGCCTTTAACGAAGACAATATGTCCTAAATACTCTATCCATGAAGCTGCAAAATGATATTTCTTCTCGTTAGCCACCAACTGATTTTCGATCAAAGTTTGCATCACTATTTTCAAGTGGTTCACATGTTCTTCCAAGGACTTGCTGTATATTAAAATGTCATCAATGAACACGAGGACAAATTTACGCAGATACGGACGTAAGATATCATGCATGATAGCTTGAAAAGTCGAAGGAGCGTTTCGCAACCTAAAAAGGCATTACCAAGAATTCATAGTGCCCTTCATGTGTCCTGAAGGCGGTCTTATGGATGTCGGCCGGTTTGACTCGGATTTGGTGATATCCCGACTTTAAGTCAATCTTCGAAAATATGGTGGCCTTGAATAACTCATCAAGAAGTTCATCAATGGCAAGTATTGGAGAATTCAAGCCTACCATGGAATTAAGGGATAAGTGAGCTACTTGTCATTTGTTACCTGGTTTAAGGCCTCACCATCGTCGGGTTGTTGTAGCTCCCTGTCAACTTCTTTGTCCCATGAAGACATATCTTCCCCATCTTGAATGAACAAAAATGGCAATTCCTTCTTCCAACATTTTTACCCAAAGCTAAACTTCCCATCACATTTGAAGCAAATACTCTTCTCTTTCTTAATTCTCATCTCTTCCTTTGTCAAACGTCAGTATGGTTGGCCCCTCGTGCCCTTGCTCTCACCTTCTCGAATTGAGTAATTGTGGTCGATGAGCTCCCAAGTGCGCTTGCTTTACGATTAGGGCTTAGTGTAAACAATCGAGCATTGCTGGCTCCTGATGACCGACTCGACCCGCTCGTCGCTCCTGACCCACTTGGCCCACTTAATTTCCCCCCCCACACTATCGGGCGGCCCAACTCCCTTTAGTTGTCTCTGTTGGATCATCTGGTCCTCCTTAATCAACTGGCCCATAGTCATCTTGGCCTTCTTGATCCCTGATGAGTTTAGTTTTCTCATTTCGCTTTGGATCTTTTCCTTCAGCCCAGAAACAAACTTACTCTCTAAGGCCTTCTCTCCCAGGTCTTTCAGTCCCGTTGAATACTGCTCGAATCGACGACGATACTCCTTTACTGACTTCCTCTGTTGAAGACGCATCAAACGAGCATAACGGTCTGCCTCATTCGTTGGTCGAAACCTTTCGACAAATAGCTCGCAGAATCGACTCTAGCTTCCAATCGGTTTCCAGTCCTCCTCCCACTGATACCACTCTAGGGCTTCCCCTTCCAAACAGAGTACTGCTGCATCTAGCTTGTCTTCCTCTGTTAAGCGATTAACCACAAAGTACCGTTTCACTCGATGTAACCATCCATCGGGGTTCTCTTCCTCCTCCCTTTGAAGATGAGTACCTCTAGCTTCCTCAACCTCATGTCAAACAACGGAACCTCCTTACTCCCAGGTGCGTGCACTCCTACTTGCGATTCACCTTCCTTCTTTGGTTCTTTAGAAGTTGTTTCCACCACTCCTTTCCCTTTATCCGTCACTGTTCGTTCTGACGAGGTAGTTCCTTTTTCCATCATTGTGTTGAACCGTGATATCAACAGTTCGTGTTGTCTTTGTAAGCTGTCGAATCTCTCACCCGTCTAGTTGAACCCCAATTCACAACCAGCTTATCTTCCACGGCTGATACTCTTCCTTTCATCTTCCCCACCATACCCAAGATCCACGACTCTGAAACCAAAATTGATAGGTCTCAACCTTTCAATTTTATTTATCAACAGAACAAGGGAGATTCGAGAGCTCCCTATGTCTCCAATGCCTCTAAGAGAATTACATTCACTAATTTCCCGATGCCTTACCCCCTATTACATGCACATATATATATAGTCCTCTCACCTTCACTCTCACCTTTAACTAACCAGCTCATTTCCCTTCCTCATCCGTTTTCTCACATATACCTTAGTGATCGGCCCTTTAACTAACCAGCTCATTTCCCTTCCTCATCCGTTTTCTCACATATACCTTAGTGATCGGGGGCCTGTCAGGTTCCTAATTAGCTTTGGAAATTAGAATTGGATTAATTTAATTAGATTGCTTACAGTTCAAAGTTGGTTGAGCAACCAAGTTCGTTTAAATATGGTATGATTGAAATACGTTCTTATATTCTTATAAGGTGGTCTTTCGATAGGAATCTGTTTATCTTTGTTCGATTTACAGAGCCGTTTTGTGTGATTACATTTTTGTTCTCTTTCCAAATATTCTTATAAGGTGGTCAAGCAGTCCAATTGGTCAAAGGTTTCATTCTGTAACCAATTAGGGAAGATGCTATCTTTGAATAACACTTATTTGGACTTTATCAATCCCCATGATAAGCCTCGGTCATATACACTCATTCTGATATGACTTGAGGGGAGGGTTTGGTAAGACTCTACATTTTGCTTACCCTACAGTTACTTTTTTGAGTCAATGAAGAGCCCTTTCCTAGTTAGTAGTTACTGTCAAGTGATATCAGAAAGCACATGACTGGGACTGCTGTCTACCAGAAACCGCGGGGGGGGATGAAAGTTAAGTTAGTATATTATTGGGGAATATTCATCAAGGGTGCAGAAGGTGTTGGAAGAAAGGAACTAACCAATGTAAGGGACGAATTGAAGAAATGTAGCATAACAGAGAGGTGCTAAGGAGGAAGATGGAGGGAATGATGAAATGATGGGTGGTGAGTATCCAAATGTTTCAGAGGGAAATGGAAAGTAGAAGGCTACAGGCCCAGATTTCAGGGGGGGATTCTGGGGCAATAAATGAAAGTTGAATTTTGATGCTAGATTAAATCTAAGCATGGATATGGACACAAGAAACGAATAGTCCACGAATACAATGTCACAACATTTTCTAAAAATCTATGACACAACGGACACAATTATTAAAATATAAAATATATATCATTTTCATATAGGAAGGAAATTTAAGGTCGATAAACTTGTGCATTGATATATTTAAAAAACAACTTTAATGTTTTGCTCTCAAAATTTAATATTTGCATCCTATATTACCATTTATTATGCTTACCCAATATTTAGTACATATGTAACAATTGTCAAACTCGTATTCACTTTGTACAATTAGTGTTTGAAACATGTCTATTATGCTACGAAGTGTTCAAATGTTTGTGTAATGGAAATGTATTTGAGACAAACATGTTATCCAAACTAAAGTATCTATGCTTTTAGCTGGCATGATACTTGCACCTAAATAAATGGGGTTGTTTCATAATTTTTTTCGCCAATAATTTGTAATCTAATTGGGTACTAATATATTTTCATATATCTGATGTGCAATCAATCATTTTTATACTAGAAGCCTTTTGCATACTAAAAAATGTGTGGACTCTTACAAAAGTGGGGGTTTTTTGTGATTAGATACGTGATTTGTAATATTTGCAGTTTACAAGGTCGGGGCACACGCAACTACAAGGGAATGCGATCATGATTACTAGCACAATCACAATTGTCCTCATCACTAATGTGGTAAGCGAAATGATTTATAGAGTTGAGATATTAATGCATCATTATTTTGATTACTTCACTTAATCCTAACCATGTTACTGTTCAAGTGCTCCTAAATTCCAACATTGGCCAAGAAAGAGGACAATCATTAAGTGATGGGCAATATTACCATTAGTATGAAGAAGCCAAAGTTAGGATTTTTTTTTTTTTTTTTTGTGAAACCAAAAATAAAATCATGAGAGCTTATGTCCAAAATTCACAATATCATACCATTGTAGGAGATATATATATGGCTTTGTTGTCCCTAACATGATATATAATATATTGCATTGTCACCTAGTTCATTGAGGTTCCTTTGAAATTTGACATTGAAAATGTGGTCTTAGGCTTATTGATTGTACTGCTTACTGATGTGGTATTATTTGCCAAGGAAGTTGGTCAGAGTGGATGGTTATAAACAGAGTGAGTTAGGAGTTTGAGAGGAGGGAGGCATAATCTTTGGAATTGGTGGTCCATTACAGTAATTGGGAGAGGATTGCCATTCTTGAAAGCTGGTCGTAATTTCTCTTTGAAAATATACTATCGTTACTACGTATTAATATACCAATATGTCACTACTCATACCCTAATAACAATTCTAACTTTACTCAATTAATACTCAAAATTATAGGATTGAACATTTCTAATATTACCTCTCTTGCTCATTAGAATAACTTTGTAGTTACTGTTTTGAAGTGATAGCTGACAACAAAATAATATTGTAGTTCAGTGTTTTAAAGTGATTGCTAATTCTTATCATGTGGCAGGTATTTGGACTATTAACTAAACCTATTGTAAGGTACATGCTTTCACTGCATGATAGACAAATAGATGGCATAATTCTAGCAGATTCTCCACTGAAGTCGCTGAATGACCCTCTTCTGCCTGGTGTTGAAGATACCGAATCCGATGTTGGAGGATCAGACATTCCCCGTCCTACCAGCTTACGAATGCTGTTGACAACTCCAACTCATTCTGTCCATTACTATTGGCGGATGTTCGATGATCGATACATGCGGCCTGTTTTTGGTGGAAGAGGTTTTGTATCTTTCATCCCTGGTTCACCAACTGAAAAGTATATCCATTGATGGCCAGATTGTATAGAAAACACATGAAATTTTGTAAATCAGTTATTCCTAGAATAACTAGAGAGAAAGGAAGCTGTAGCCTGTGTATAGTTTTCACAGAAGATGGACAACAGTTAGTCTGTGTATATGACCTTTTAAGTACATAAAAAAGTTAGTTAGTTAGTGTTTTTTTAAATTTTTTCCCTCCCCTTCTTCAAACTTAAAAATACTTTTTTTTAAACACTTTCAAGGGCATTCAAACATGCCTTTGGAAGATGTGTAAAAAATTAGTATGTATCGAGATTTATAAGTTTACTGTAACAGAAACAGGACATCGAGTTATATATGTTATTAATTTTTAAAGAAGTGGCATGTTAAATCTCTTTTTATGGGTTTGTTTAACCCAAATAAAACCCTCAATTTTCAAAAAAAAAATAAAAAAATAAAAAAATAAAAAAATTGCACTTTTAATTTTCAATAATAAAAGTTAAATATTAGGTCAAATTACAAGTTTGTCTCTTAACTTTCAAGTCAAATTCAAACCTTGCGGATCAGACCTGTACATATATTTTTAGAAATTATGGTGTAAGCTTCGCCGTGTCACAGTATGCCAATCCAAGAGATTTTACCATTTTCTGTTTGGGCGCTGCGGACGCCTTAGATTCCAATGTAACAGTTGAAGGCGGAGTAACTTTTAAATTATATTTGTTGAGTTTAGTTGTAAGGTTTGATTGTTGGAGATACCCCTTTGAGGCATGCTTCTGCGAGAAGTGGGGTTGAGGAGAGGGCTCGGAATTTTTCTAGTACGGTGAGCATCATATACTCACCTTCTTCACACTATAAATTTGCATCCAAATATATTTGTAGACCTTACATTAATATCAGTGGGTCCCATCTATCATGTAGGCTGAGCCATTCTCATCCCAAGTGGTAGCTCGACTCATCCTAGTTGTGAAGAGATTCACATAGACTCTTATATTATGGAAATCTCTTTCTATGTTAGTGGGAGGGGTGGACTTTACTATGGTAGTCAACCTTTGATCATTTGTCCCAAAAGGCATTCATTAGTCAACTTGACTCCTTTCCTATTCCACTTTATCGTCTATTAAGAGAATAGGTCTCGGTGAAGCGGCCCGTCTTTATTCATCTATACCAACTGCCACGCACAACCCAATAGAAACAATTTCAGTGCCCCTTTCTAAATAAGAAGCAGAACGCGCCATTACTTACAACCCTTTCTTTCCTTTATCGGGGACTTCCTTGAAATGAAAACGGACGACATTCTCGTATGCTCGACATTTGTTCCCCTGGTTTATATCTCGAAGTACTGCTATGCCTGATTTGTCACCCAATTTATTTAAACAACCTAAAGGATTGACCCCATGCCATTTGGAGAATGAGCCTATATATAGGCATGAGTTACTTGTTCTCATAGTTTAGATAAAATTCGGACCGACACTTCTCTGAAAAGTATGGTTCTTGCCTCCTTCCTTGGAGCTCGTCTATTTCTTGGGTGACCCTTTGCTTTCACATTCGAGTGTTTGCTCATCGTTTAGGTCAGTGAGTAAGATTTCTACTCATTGTAGTCACCCTCAAGGTTCTTCACTCTTGTATAGTACCAAGACCCTTGTGCCTCGACCCTTGATCAGATAGATCCCCTTATGACACACAACTCAAAATGAGCCTTGTAACAAGATGCAAACATTCTCGATGTTGCGATTCCCTCCAGCCCATTCCCAGGTTGGATTAGGAGAACATCCGAGCGATTACCTTCGCAGATCCAAACGCTCTCACAGGGCGCACAATAAGAATAAAACCAATATAAACTTCATGAGCTGCATATCGTAATGCTCTTAGAAAGGCATATTTCAAATACAGAGGAATGAGAGTTCCCAACAATCAACGAGTTGATCATACCCTTCTTTGAATCGTATGAGAAAGTTGATGTAGCACACAATAAGTGGAAGTAGTACCCATACTATTGTAGTATAGGAAATTTTTCCGATGTGGTTTAATTGGTTGGGCTATGTTTAGATATTAGAGGGGGTGATTGGTGATGGAGGCTTCAAGGTATGTTCATGTGACTTTGACGATGTATTTTCTGCAGTGCCGATGAGTCTCCTTTATGGTCTCATGATAGGGGATTATCCAACTTCTTTACTGAATCCAATTCATAGGGGTTGGTTCAAGCGATACATCCACATCATGGAGCAATTTTGGAGGAAGTTCTTATTAACGTTATAGTTTGCTTAATGGAAAAAAATCTTTAAATTTCTAACATTTTTTTAGTATAATAATTGTGAAGATGGAGGATCGAATTTCCAACTTCTAGAATAGAAGATCATACCAATTACTATTGAGCGAACTTATTTTAGTTATTAAAAAGTAATATCAAACCATAGGTTCTTTTACAAAATTTTTCTTTAATTTTCATCTTATTTAGGAGAGTTTTTCATCGATTTTCGTCATTACAATTCTATTATTTTCATTTTTCTATCAATAATAATAAATAAAAAAAGAAGAGAAAAGTCACATTACACACAAATCAATTCAGTTAATCAATGTTTTCACATTCATGCTGCATATGCAAATATGTACTAGGTCAACAATGCTTCATTTGGCAATTGTTCTTATTTACTCATGCATGTTTTTTTCTACTATGTATGTAAAAGTTTTATTGATCTATATTACGATAATATTTAAATGTGATGTACGTAAATGTTATATTTCAGTATTATAGTCTAAATACTGTCACACCACAAGGACAACTATATAATACATGATATATTTATTTGTTTGATAGCTAGTAATGTAATTCATGTTTGTATGCTTTACGAAAATTTTTCGACTACAATGTATCATAATTAATTTGATGGTCATTATTGAATGAGAAATTTTAGACCAATCACAAATTGAGATTGTACACAGTCAATTATGGTTACTAAGTACACTAGTACTACTAGTATGCCAATTGAGTTATACTTGGATTGACAGTGTGCAATTATTAGAGATATCAAAATTGTAAAATTTGTAAAATGTATGCCAAGAAGGAAAAAAGTAATAATCACAGATAAATCTCAATATTTGTTGACTTCAATCTTAATATATCATTGATTAAATTATAAGTTGACTAACAACTATTATAATTTGTAGAAATGAACGTAGTTCAATTAACATCAAGTATGAACTATCAACTTTGAGATCAAAGGGTCAATCCTCCATCCTACATAATGTGAAAAAAAAAAAACTATTATAGTTTCATTAGTTTGTATATTAATTAAGGTTAAATTACAAATTTAATACATAACCCACTTCGAGAGTTATGTCTTATAAGTTTTGTTTTGGTATAATAAGTCTTCAATTATTAAAAAAAAAAAATCTTTAATAGGTTCATGAACGATTGGTACTAATGAGTCCATAAACTTGAAAAGTGTTAACTTTTTAGACTTTTAAATATATGTAAATAGAAAAAATAAGCATAGCTTAGTGATAATTGATATGTAAGAAAAGTTAGAGGTTCGATTTCTCATCTCTTTAAAATAAACAACGTCGATAAAGACAAGTTTAAAGGATTCTTTTTGAATTTGAAACGAGTAGTTTTCCAAAAATAATATCTACCACGAATAAAAGCATTTAGAAATTAATTTAAAAACTAGTTTTCAAGAAACACGAGAGAAAAATGTCAAAAAAAAAAAAAAAAAATCTTTAGTGATTGACTTTGACTAAAAACATTCAAAACATAAAAGAAACATATTTATTACAGCTAAACATTTTCGTCTTCATAATTTAAATATTTAAATTTAATATTTATATTGATCTTAAAATTAGTCCATATTATTAGTTTATGATTCATGTTTTCAACAAAATTTTAATCTACATTATTCTCTTTCTATAAATTTTGAAAAATATTATATATTTATCTTATCCTGCATAGCTATTGTTATTATTATTACGGAACTAATTTTGATAAACTAAATAACTTTAAACTAGCAAATACTTACTAATTTTTATATTTAATGAAAGCATATACAATAAATTTAGACATCTAAATGTAAATGAATTATAAAGAATGAAATTCAAAGGAATTATTTGGGATACAAAGTTGATTATAATAAATAATACGTGAGGTTATAACAGTATGTGAAATTGAATAATATGTGTTTAGGATGTACAAACTATTTTAATTGGACTCGAATAGTATGCATTTAAGGTGCAAATTGAGGTTTTCATAAATGGAATAAATTAGATCGAATATTACACAAATGTTAATCCTTCAAATATGTACCAATCTACCTTATACAAAATAATTAGGGATTTTTATGTAAACTAATTCTATGTCCGAGCCCAACCACCTCCAAAGTAACTAAAATAGTAATTTAGCGTAAAATCATTTTTGAATGGAGTGCAATCAAACAAATTTATTATTAAACATATTAAATTTTATTTTATTAATTACCTAATTAAATCCTAAGGCATTACAATGAAGAATGATTATGCTAAAAGGTATACTAAACTCACCCTTAATCACTAAATATAGAGTTATATTTGCAATTATTAGTTTGGCGGTTATTTTTGTAATATTTGGAGGAAAATAGGTTAGAATTACAAATATCCCAAAATAAAAATAAAAATAATAAAATTGGCGCCAAAGAAGAACTCCGTCTTTGTAATGGAATTGCAAAGAGAGATGATTGTATTCCGTCGCCGGAGAGGAAATCTTCGCTACAATACGCCATGGATTTCATATTTCATCAGGATTCTTCCGCCAAGAACTCCGTCAACATTTGGATTCCTTCTACTGCAAGGTTTCAATTCACATCCTTCGATTCTCTATATATACATGTATATGTAATCCTAGTTACTCTTGATTTCTTATAGGTTTCTGAGGAAGACGATTCTAGGTTTGTGGTTCTTTTTCTTTAATTTTTAGCTTCAGCATTTGACATTATGTTCATTTACTTATCTTTGGAGTGGAATATATTATCATTCTTTGCTTTTTGTGGCTTTTGTAGTCAGATTATACCTGCATGCTGAATAATTTCATTAGTGGAGTGGTGATGTTTAATTTTTTTGAATTCTAGGATTACACTAGGCTGCTACGAATTTAGTTATCGATATAATTCTTTGTGATGTTGGTGAAGTCTGGAAGTTAGATTTAAGTATATGAAAATTTTCTAAAACTTTATACGAAGGATTTGAATATTTTTGCAGTGATCTTCTTTTTGGAATTTACAAGACTGAGCTCTTGGGTTAATGGATTCATTCGCTTTTCTGTGGCAATTGGGGGTGAAAGCAGACCCGGAAGCCGCGCACTTCACGTTTTTTGCGGTGCTACTCTTTGTCTGTTATCTAACTGTTCGTCTTTTTGAGAAGAAACGTTGGCTGAATGACTCTATTACTTCCCTAGCCATTGTAAGTTTGCGTTTAAAGCTCATTGTATTGAAGTACAAAATTATGATGTGCTATGATTCTACCAGATGATAGCATATATAAGTTTGTCAAATTATGTGTTTAACATGAATTCGTTACGTCATTGTATTATATGACTGCTTTAACTCCTAATGCTTAGGTATTTTTTTCCGATTAAGTCCTTTTTGTTTAAAAAGTTATTGTTGAACATTGGCCTATGGTAAGCATATATGACATCATACTCAATGAACGGAGAGAAATTTGGAGGAGGAATTTAGCTACCTAGGAGGACCACAGTCAAAGTTTTTGCCAACTTCTAGAAACTTTACTCTTTAAGATAGTTCAACTTTTACTCTAAATTTCTGTCAACTCACCAAGGATCATGCTACGTAAGCTTATTATAAGTCACATTTTAAAAGATAAGGGATTAAATTGAAACTTCTTTGAAAATAGGGACTAAATTAAAAACATCTGAACAATGGGGACTAGAACGTTCATTTAGCCTTATCTGACGTTGGTCCTGTGTTTCTGTAGGGAATTTTCACTGGAATTATCGTTCTCCTAACGACTAGAGGAAAAAGTTCTCACATCTTAGAATTCAACGAACAGCTTTTCTTCATTTACCTTCTTCCACCCATAATATTTAATGCTGGGTAAGTTGTCATAATCTTACAGAACTTTCATTCTATTGAACTTTTGTTTGGTAAATTTTTTGGAATCAGGCGTGATAATCTTGTATTCTTTGTTTTCCTTTTCTTAATTTAGTACCATGATCATATGAGGCAATTGGCTGTACGTTAAATTAACTTTTACACCTACTATAGGTTTCAGGTGAAGAAGAAACAGTTTTTCCGCAACTTTCTGGTAATCATATTGTTTGGTGCTTTTGGAAGTGTGATATCATTCTTCATCATATCACTAGGTACATTCTGCATCCTTGAACAATACAATTTCATACATATATCCCATATCCAAATGGGGGAAAAATCACCATGACTTATATGCAAACTTCATCATATCACCATGACTACTTAAGTTAATAGCTTTTGAATTATCAAGAATGTAACTTGAAAACTTATGACACAGGTTCCCTCAACTTACTCAAGAAATTGGATGTTGGCTTAGTGGACACACAAGATTATTTTGGTACATTTCAACCCTATACATTTTTAATTTGGCCAATGCTTGTTTTCGTGCCTCTGATAATATCTAGAGATAGAATAAGTTTCCACTTGTTTCAGTACACATGTTTGTGCTTATAGCATTTATTCTTGCAAGTTGTTGAGTAATTTGACCCCTCTCTCCACCACTTTTATTTAAATGGTGAGAATTGAAACAGGGGATAGGTCCTTCTGTCTTCAATTCACACCCATGCCCAAAGATCTTAGTATAAATTTTATAATCCTATTGATCAAATATATTTGGTAGGCATTTATCAAATACAGCATGTGGCAGTAGGTATAATGTCATGATATAATATTTATGGAAACTGGAGATATTAAATTCGAGAAGCAACTTTAATATCTTTTTTTGATCGACCTTCTTTCTCTGTTCTTCCATACATAATTTCACATTCCTTAGTCTTATTATTTATTATTACTAATTCATTATTTTTTACTTGCAGCACTTGGGGCAATCTTAACAGCAACAGATAGTGTTTGCACCTTGCAAGTACGTACATTTAAATGTTTTCAATGGAATAGCTGTGCATATAATAGATGCACTAACTTCTTTTGGTTCTGATGTTACAGGTTCTTAAACAGGATGAGACACCTTTACTTTATAGTCTGGTCTTTGGCGAAGGTGTGGTCAATGATGCTACCTCAGTGGTACTCTTCAATGCAATCAAGAAATTTGACCTCTCACACATCACTTCAACAAGTGCCATTCAGTTAGCCGGAAGTTTCTTTGGGTTGTTCTCGGGAAGCACATTACTGGGAATTGCAGTGAGTCTCTCTCGTCTAAAATCATTTCGTTAACTATTTTCTAGATGTCCCATATTCTTCTTAACTTGGGTATTAAACGATTAGTTGATTAGAAATTCCACATCAATATAGCATCCCTTCAAATAAACTTTTGACAAAATTAAGCTACCTAGTACTCCTAGTGGTAATGGTTTTGTTCCTTTAGATTGGGGTGGAGCCAAGAAGGAAGGATGAGGGCAATTCCTCCATAGTTTGTTGTAAATTCAAAAAACATACTTAAAATATTAAAGATATCATAGTTTTTCTCTAGTTAGCTTGCCTAAATTTTTTTAACTCGAAATATTAAATATAAAAAAGTTACAATATATAATTTTCTTGCTCTCTTAGATATGTTTTGCTCTGCTCCTGCAGTGAAAGTTCATAAAACAATTGAACTCTTATAATTTTTTTTTTTTTTTTTTTTTTTTTTTTTCACAATTGAACTCTTATAATTAGTTAAATCACATAAATGTAAGTTAAAATGGAAACTTTAAATTCATGGTCTAATAATATGTTTCTTTAATTGTTCTTTTTATGCGTTTTTTTTCTCTTTGGTTACATTGATTTGTTCTCTTTATACTTTATAATTTTCTTTTTTGGAGGTTGGGCTGCTATGTGCATTTATCATAAAGAAGCTATCCTTAGGCAGGTATGAATAATGTACTTTTTTTCAATCGTTTAAATGAATAAATATAGGGATGTATATTATCTTTTCCTTGTTCTGTAACAATCTCAAGGGCTCATTGAGGAGATTGTATGGAGGGTTACATTCAGTCATGGTATACATCCGTGCAGTTAATTACATTTACTTGCAAGTTGTGTTTGGTTTATTAATAGAGATGTTATATAACACATTTCAGGCACCCTACAGATTATGAAGTTGTTCCAATGATTTTGATGGCCTACCTTTCGTATATGATGGCTGAAGTAAGTCTTCTTATGTGCTGTCGAGTCAAAAATGATGAACATCTTTACTTGCAGTTTGAATTTTTATTACAATTCTTTAGGGATGACATATTCATTGTTTATTATTGCAGTTGTTGCTTCTTAGTGGTATTCTTAGTGTGTTCTTTTGTGGGATTGTCATGTCTCACTACACATCTTGGAATAATGTGAATGACAGTTCCGATAATGGGATTGGCAGTTCCAGACTAATACCACGGTACGTAAATTCTTTTGCTTGAAACCACATTTTCAATTATTAATTCATGTAATTGAGAGCTTATCTTGAAGAATTCATGCAACTGATGTGATCAATTGATTGCTATTTGCAGCCATGCTTTTGCAACATTATCTTTCGTTGCAGAGATTTTCATCTTCCTTTATGTTGGTATGGATGCATTGGATATTGAGAAGTGGAATGTTGTTAGAGAAAGGTAAAAGTCTAAAAGTTGAGTCCACGTATTCTTATTAGCTGTGTGTTATTACTTATATTTCCATAACCTTTTTCAAACTGCTTACATATATTTTAGAGTTAAAGTAGTCAATCATATGCCTCTTGCTTTTTTATAAATATTTACATGTGTTTTTTTTCCGTAACTTGAAACTTTATGTGTGCATATCACATATGATATATTTTAACATATGTTTTTATATTCCAAAGGCTTCATTTGAGAAGGTTTTATGTTTTATTTTTTAAGGTTAAAAATTATATGCTTTCAAAACTGCTTTCTCCATTTTAAAATTTTAATTAAGATTTCAATAATAAAATTTTGATTGTAGACATACATAATTATTAGTAGGGTTAGAATTTTAAAACTATATCGGGAGAAATATGTCAGAAAATGAACACTTCAAAGTGTCTTTCTTTTTTTCTTTTTTTGTGCGTGTGTGTGTTTTGGTGCATCTTGTTCTTTACATTTCCATCACCTTTGACAGCCCAGGGAAATCAGTTGGAGCAAGCCTTATACTGCTAGGTCTTGTTCTTGTTGGAAGAGCAGCTTTTGTATTCCCACTCTCTTTCATTTCCAACTTGACCAGAAAGCATAAAAAAGACCATATTGGGTTTAAACAACAGGTAACTTAACTTTCATGTTACTGCAAGTATTTAGGGAAGGGTATTTTTTAGAGTGATTCTGAAATGGTTAAAATCACTGTCATTTTTCAAATTACTTTGAAACATTTTTTTAATTATTCAAAACTATTTTTGATGATTTGAAGATTGCATGTAAAAATATTAAATTAAATTTTAAAATCAAACATGCTTGGTTGGAGTGAGACTAATTGGTAAAATTCTGCAGTTTACAATTTGGTGGGCTGGACTCATGAGAGGTGCTGTATCAGTGGCACTTGCTTATCATCAGGTACAATAGCAACAATAATTTTTGACTCGTTGCAGTTTTTTCCCGTCATATCTTTTGCTTTTATATATAATATGCAGACACACGCACATGTATGTATGTATGTATGTAAAGTATTATGACTACTTTTTGTTGTCTCTTTTTTTATTGATTCGAAGTTGGAACTCCACATTCAACTTTTGTATAAGGACGGAAAAAATTCCACATTCAATTTCTTATAAATGCAGTATTCCTATTCTAAGAACTCTAGTTATGATTAGGAGGAAACTTGAAAATCTTGATTTTTTTTCTTATAAAACATTGGATTTAAGATATATGTGATACTTGTTCCCTTTCCTTATTCGCTTTGCACAGGAAATCTCTTTTGGGAATTTTCAAACTCCAAATTTAGGAGTATGTGAGAATTGATGCTGTTGATTTCAAAACTAAATATGTTGTTTAAGTTTCCTATTCTTGTGTTGAATCTCAATTTTCAATAGAATACATGTTTTGATTTTATAGGCTTTGTTATCATATTAGATAAATATGAAGTTCCATTTTTAAGTCAATGGACAATGATGAGAGGAAAAACCATGCATCTTTTCAACGGGAAGTTCTCAAGAAATCGCATATATAATATATACTCCTGCCATGCCATAATTTTTATAAATCTTTTGCCTCGTCGTTGCCTTATTTTACTCTTTGTTTGACCCCTTATTTGAAAGAATTTTGTTTGCTTTTGGAATGCATGCGATTAAGCTAATTTGTATATATTGTTCTATATGCAGTTTGCAAGGTCAGACGAAAAGGACCAAGGGGATTCGATAATGATAACTAGTACCATTTCAATTGTTCTCTTCACAAACGTGGTAAGAGAAACAACGCTATCCCTTTTCCATTTAATTTTTATAAAGAATTAATTAAACACTGTTTTCTCCTATGAATTTATTTATTTATTTCTATTGATCTACTTTCTAACCATGTTTTCAAAATCCAAAAACAAGTTTTCTAAACTAAAAAGAAAGTACATTTTTAAAACTTTGTTATTGTAAAGAAATGGGGAGAAGACAATAAGAGATTTGCAAAAACTAAAAATCCAAAATCCAAATGAACACTGATATCAAACGATTATATGACGTAGTGTTGAATTTGAATGTGAATAATGATAAATTATCTTTCTGATATGTTTTACTGTTTTGTTTAGGTGTTTGGATTATTGACAAAGTCCTTAGTAAGACGAATGATTCCTCGAAATAATCACTCAGCACATTTATATTATCCTTTACTTCGAGAATTAAATGATCCACTGGTTGATGAGAATGATATTGAATCAAGCACCACCGAACTAAACCAATTTCATCCAGAAAGTTTCATGTCGTTTATGAGATCTCCAACTAAATGTTTCCATTATTATTGGTACAAGTTTGATGATTGCTTCATGCGTCCTGTTTTTGGAGGGAGTGAATCATCATTGGAACATCTCACTCCCTCATCTTCTCCCTGATTTTATATATCTGACATGTCACACATATAGTCGTACACGTGCACTTAATAGACTATGCAAAATGCACATACCTACTTGACCAACTTATTGAGTAAAAAAATTGGTCAAGCATGGACCTGAATTTGGCATGAAATTGAATTAAGGTTTGAAATGTCAATATCTCAATATGTCGAATCTCAAATTTTTTTTAAAAAAGAAAAGAATAAAAAATATTTAAATTAGTATATAGATATTTTACGATATTTAAACAAGTTTAGTATATATATATATATTTTTATAATATATTTATATTAGTGATATTGTTTATTTTTTATATTTTATGAATTTTTCATACAAGATAATGAAAATACTGACTCATCTCTTATTTTGATATCAAATTTTTAAAAATGTTGGTATGCTGACGGAAATTTAATGGGTTTTTTTTTGTTATTGGTTATGATGAAGATAAAACATTTTTTTGATGTTTGTAGATTTATTTCATTGTTTAATATTGGTTAGATGATCATAGTTCAAATAATTTTGATTGATCTGTGATCTTTCTTTCGGAAATTTCAACTTGTTTTTAGAAAAAAATTATAATATTGACTCAAATTATTTGTTCATAAACTAGTAAACATAATTATTGGACAAAATGTTGGTGTTTGTGAAACTTGATTAAGAGTTTGTTTTGGTGTCTAATCATGCATGCAATGCATGTGTAAAGTTCAAAGGTCAACTACAAAAGCGTACTTTGTTTTAATGTTTTAAGTAATGATTATTTGAGAAGTGAAATTCTAAAAGAAAATAGTTATTTAAATAAGAAATGTCAAAGAGGCACAAATTCCAATAGAAGAATCATTCCGTACCATTCTATTTCTCTTGATTAGTTTTCAGTTTTTTTTTTCTTTCTAGTATCTTATTATTTTTTAATTAAGTTCGTATTTAATTTTTGTTTTCTTTTTCTTAAATTAAGTATATTAATATCACTTCCAGTTATAATTTCTTTTCCCTATTTTCTAACAATGTTCTAAAATATCGTATCAAATTTTGGAAAAAAATATTTTTTTTTGGGAATTTAGCTAAAGTTTAGATGCCATTTTTTGAAAGAGGAAGATCATTGATTGTAAACAAATTGTAAAAAAAATAATTATTTTTAAAAACTAAAACTAAAAATCAAATACTTATCAAACAAAATCGATTTGTAAATAGATTTGACACCAATACCCTCACATTTCATAAAAAAATTATAATTAAAAATGTAAAATAGAACATTTATAAATTTACAGAACCAAATTTAAATATTAAAATAAGATATTTAAACCTTGTAATGTAATTTTTATTTTTGAGGTAGGAGGAGAGGACAAGCTTTTGAGTTGTTGAAAAATGAGGAAAAAGCAAAGAAAGCCAAAAGGACAACTTTTTTTTTTTTTTTTTTCCTAAGGTGCTTTTAATTTTAGGTAGACTTCATATATATACCTCATTGTGCTTATGATATACCAAATATACATACATATATAGTATTGTGCTATGTACTTTCTTACACATTTACATTCCATGAAAAGATAAGATTGGTCTTGATAGTAGAAATTTTAATAATAAAATTGTTAACAAATTAAGTTTTTTTCCCTAACCAAAACAATATCTCATTTATAATGTTTAAAGAACTATTTCAACCCCCAACTGGAGTGGGCTATTATAGCCCACTTCATCTTTGAGGCACGAAATATAATTGTATTTACAACTATTTATAACACATAATTAACTACACTAATACTATTTGAAATCGCTTCTTGTTATAATCCTTAGTATTTCCTACCTATCCTCTCATTCTTTGTTATAACGTTTATTATTTTTTATTCAGATTAAAATAGTCCACAACATAAATACAGATGATTATAACCTATAGACTATTATAACACTAATTTTGGATATGAACACCCCTAAATAAATATAGACGCTTTTAAATGTTGATAGTTCAATCTTCACCGTTGAAATTATTGAACACCAAAAAGAAGATAAAAGAAAATAAAGAAAGCTAATACAAATACTCGTGATTTAATATATTTTAAAGGTCATACAACTTCATGTGATATATCTATCATTGACATGAAACCAATCATATAACTTTAAGAAAAAAGTATAGAATATTCAATTTTTTTCCCAATTTTTTCTCATTTTTCAACTTGGCCAATCATTTCTACTCTAACATATTATTTTTTCTTTTTCACTCAACATTAAAAATAATAATTCAATTAAAAAACCCCCCCAAATATGGAATTGAAAAAACAAAAATTGAACTCAAATACAAAATTAAATTTATATATTGTAACAAAAAGACATAAAAGTAAAAGAAGAGAATTACTAGTGCCATCAAACACAACTACACTCCAACGTCCACTAAAAGCCGAGCAACGGCGACTCACCAGTCACCGGCAGAGCTCCACCGCGAGAGCCGTCGTAAGAGCCACCAAAACCGGCCAACACCACCCATCGAAGTTGAGAGAGACAGCGGCGGAGAATGGCAAGGACTGAGACGGCGGAAGAGACATCTCCGGAGCCGGCGCGGCGTCCATAAAATCTGGGTTCGGAGGGCTGGGACTGGAGGGGATGGTAGGCAAAGAGGACGGAGGAAGTGTAGCGCCGCCGGGTGTCGGAAAGAGCGGAGAAATGTCAGACGCCGGCGAGGGCGAGGGCGACGGAAACGGTGAAAACTCCGGCGCGGCGGAGATAGAAGAAATGAGGGTAGGGGAGTAATTGGGATAAGAAGCTAAAGAGAAAGGCAAAATAGAAGCTGTGTAGGCCATGAAAATGGGGATGTAGAGAGAGAAAATGGAAGCCATTTTCAATGATGAGAGAGGAAAAAAATAAAAATTATAAAAAAAAGTGAGAATTTGAGAGGAAGAAGAAGAAGAATGAATAAATGAAGAGAAGGAAAAACCCAAAGGGAAAAAAAGGGGTTATGATAATTAAAGCTGAAAAGGGAGGGTGTCTGTGATGTATGTGTAGCTAAGGTGTAGACAGAATGACACGTGGCATACTATTATTGGACTGTCATGTGATAATACAGCTTGGCAAGTGAAGCTAACAAACAAGGCTTGATATTGTGTGTTGGGTCTCTTCTCTCTTGCCATTCCAAAGCACATGGAAATGTTTTGCAAAGGTACATTTTTTTTAATTTTTTAATTTTTTAATTTTTGTTTTTATCTTTTTGCATTTGGTGTTTTATGTGTTGTGATGTGTGTGTATGAGTGCCACTATGAGATTTTTATAATTGAATGCAAATTGGCTAATATTATTCCTTCGTCTAGTTGACATGAAATTGTGGGAGACTTTTTATCGGGAAATTCGAACTTCTGGTCTCTTGTTTATATTTAAATCAATCGAGTTATATTCATATTTAGAATTCATAAATGTTCAGTAAATTGAATTATGAATTTGATTCTATGGTTTAAAAAGGGTTCAAAAAAAATATATTTCCTTTTATCTTCTACTAAATTTCGAACCTTAAACATTGATTATAATGCATTTGGTAAAAAAAAAAAAAAAAAAACGTTATTTAGATCTCTTATAAAAAAAGATTGTAGATACAAATGATTTGTGTGATTTGACTATACAACTTAATTGAAACTTTTAAAATACATTGAAAAATTTGAAACTAAGTTTAAACCTGAGGGATGAAATTAAAATTTAAGAACCATATACTATGCTTAGCCCATATGGATCAAGTTTGTAATTTAATAATATTAGACGTATTAGGTTTTCCATATATATTTATACATCTTTTTCAGCCTAATTCTAAAAGATATTTTAAGGGGAAAAACTATTTTTGAGAGCACTCTTGAGAGCCAAGAAAGATATTTAAGACTCGTGATTGCTAGGTATTACATAAAAAACGAGGATTAACACACATTAGAGAGTTTATTCTATTACTTTATCTGGTAGTTTTTTACTCTAGACTTATGAGTGATTGGACTCCACATGGATCAATTTTATAATTTAACTATATTAAATATTAAAAATGTAAGGATCGTATCTATAATTCTTTTAACTTATGAAGATTAGCCTCCAATTAATTTTGATACTATTTTAAAGATTCGTTGAAAAAAAAAAAATATAAACTAAAATACAATAAATTTTCAAGTATAGAGATTAAGGTAGTGTTTTAAATGGAAATAAATTTATCTTTTTTGATCATAGTTGTATAATAAGAGAGAAAGAAGAAAAAAGAAATGAAACAAAACAACAACCCCTTAATTAGTCTTAATTTTTTTAAAAAATATATATAGAAATGTATGATTTTAAATTTCCAACCTGTCTAACTCAACAGAGTGTATAAAAAGTTAAGAATAATACAACATTTTATTTTGATCTTATTTGATAAAGAGAAGATTGTGAAACTTTTTATTTATTTATTTTTAATATAATATGTGTTGGGTTAGCTCTCTTTCTTTCTCAAGCATACAAAATGGTTATGCTTTGCTACTTTACTTTTTCTTTAATTATTTTTATATAAATTCTTCTACTTTTAAAGGGTTCAATTTGATGACTAAACTTTAAATTTTGATTTAATTCGGTTCTTAGATATACTTTTAAATAGTCCATTATTGTCCTTAAACTTCTAGAAAAGTGACAGGTCTGATTCTTATTCTTAAACATAAAGTTTAGAAGAAAAAGAGCTTAAAATAAAAATTAATTAACGCAAATGGTCAACTTTTTTAAAGTATAACAAAATGTTTTAAGTATATCAACAAAATTGAATAGTTTAAAAATAATTATGTTAAATGATAAATTTCTGAAAAATATTTTCAAATATAATAAAATGTCATTCTTTATCAATGATAGACAGTGATAGAATTAATAGACACCTATCATTGTCTATTACTGACACTGATAGATGTTTGTCTATCAAAATTTATCAGTAGTATCTATCATCGATAGATAATGACATTTTAATATATTTATAAATAAATTGGCTATTTTTCTATATTCGAAAACAGTCGCATTTTAAAATTATAAAATCGAATTAAACCAAAACCTAAAATACTACGAAGGAAGATAAAGTAGGTTTTTTTTCCTCCTTGCTTTTTTTTTTTTTTTTTTTTTTTAATTTTTAATTTTTAATTTTTGCATTTGGTGTTTATGTGCTTTGTGTGAATACCACTATGAGATTTTTATAATTGAATACAATTTGGACAGTAATCACACATTATGGAGATAGATATAAATAATGAGAATTTGGTGCATGTTCATGTAACTTTAAATTTTTTATTTATACTTTTTATATAGTTTAGGCTTATTTTCTTTCTAAATTGTCTTTTAAATATCCTGCTGAAAAATCTACCAATTTTCTTTTATATTTTTACTCAACTTCAATGTCACACTCATTCCCAAGCCTTAAACCTCAAGATTGGGGAGAGGGCATGATGACATATTAGTAGCATTCCAAGACAACATTTTAATTTAACATTTTCCCCTTTATCTATTAAAAACCTTAACATGTTTACAGTAATCTATCTAAGTTTCATACATATAGCTCAATTTCATATACTTTTCTATTACATGATCCGAGCCGTGCCCTGAGAAATTATCAAGTCTTGATGTTTTGGTGGTTGTAGACTCCTTCCTAAACGCTTCGCTTTGTAATTTGGGGGGGAAGGGAGGGGGAAATAGAAGAAAATATTTGGAAAAGCGTGAGCTAATAAGCCCAGTTCACATAATCACAATTTCAGTATAATCTATGCATGATCATATGCAGTTTTATTCAATCATTATCTTCCAGTCTCATGCTATACTTGGCATGTTCACATCAATCATAACAACTTTTTATGGAAACTTTCCTATAACTTGCTTTCCCCCGCCAATGTGCACATCGACAATTCTTTCCCGCTAGTCATGCTTAGGTATCTTGACTATATTTTCCGCCGGTTGTCACCGACTATTATTTCCCGCTGACCGAGACCGACTATATTTTTCTGCCACAGTACTATTTTTAAGCATGCTAAACTTATGTGTTTCGGGAAATAATCTTAATTTCCATAGAAATTACACAGGCAAATATCATGACAAGTAACATAACATCATAAGCATGCATCTTGTACTTACCTATGCATTTATTCACATATCAATGCATAAAACTAAATAACCACTCACCGTAAGCAAGATTCCTACTAAAACCACTTTGAGAATACCTTCTTGAGAGTTCCTCCATATCAATGAAAATTCCTCAATTAACACTTGTTATATCAATAAATAATGCAAAAATAGTCAAAATACCATTATGTAATGAAAATACTAGCTTACCCCACTCCAAACTTAGTCAAAATCCTAAAATTAGCCCCTTTAGAGGTTATTTGGATTGTGGCAGGTAGCTGGCCATTTGACTGTGTGCAGGTGGGCGTGCTGTGTCGCACAGTGGGCTGCTGCGTTAGGCGTGCGTGATGCATCGCATGGTGGCTGCTGCATTGGGCTGGCTGCGTGATGCATTCGTGCGAGGCGCGTTGATGGACGGATGCAGTGCTGCAAGGCGCAAGGCGTGCGCGTTGTGTGCTGGATGCATTGGCTAGCTGTGCGTTCGGGCTGGCTCCAATGCTTCACCAATGCAACTTTAACTCCTTCAGACCCCAATTAATTTGGCAGCCTAAATACTCAAGCGTAACACTCTAAATAAGCTCTCAACACAGAGATTTTTGGTGATGGCATGAATGCATTCTTCTCGCCTACCCTTTTATTTATAGCCATCCCAAACTCACCCCCTTGTGACAACTCAACTCCCATTTGTCCCTTTTTGAAGCTGCCAACACTTAGCCTATTCCAGCACAACCTTGAGTTGTTCTCACCTTAATTTTCCAGCCAAAATCCCCATTTTATATGTAACCTCCTGCTTAAGGTGATAAGACCTCTTTTGCATGTAATCTCCTTTGTCCACCTCATGCTTAGAGCTTTGTGTGAACCTCCTTTTGTCACCTCAATCACTTAAATACTTAACATGTTCATCTATCTAATTTGTTAAGCTTATCAACACATTTCATAAATATTGTCATCTCCCCTTGGAATTATTTTCCCCATCAATTAACCTTTCTTTTGTCCACAACGTATAGCAAGCCAACTCACTTCCATCGAAATCCCACTTAGCCATCGCATGAGTCAGTCATCACCAATGCATAGGGTGGCCGCTCATCCTCGACACATGGTTCACTAGGTATGTCCGCACGGCTTGCTTGGCATAGGCACTGATCATCACTCGCTTGCTCGGCCGCATGGGCGTGCCTTGACTCATTACTGCTCGGCAGGGCTCTTCGACGGATGGCCGTTCAATAATGCGCTCGCAACGTAGGCTGGCCGTTCGACGCATGGACTGTGTGTTTGGCTTAAGGCATAGACGCATGGCTGCTCGACAGGCTCGACAGTGCTCGACGCATAGGATGGGCGTCCGGCATGCCCGCTCGACGCATAGGCAAGGGCGCTTGGCATACCTGCTCGACGCATAGGCTGTGTCCTTCGGCTTAACGCATGGGCTGTGTGCTTGGCATGCTTGCTCGACGCATGCCTCCAACGAATGCCTTGCCCGTGTCCGCATGCCCTTGCATTAGTTTCATACAAGCCTACAACCATTGCCCAAGTCTTCTTGCTTCCATCCTCCTATGCACTCTTGCGTTCAATGTGCTTAAGCCCTCCATATGTGTTGGCCCACTTGCCACCTTTTGATATAATTTAGTACTAATGCTTTCACCCTTGCCTCAATATCTTTATTACTTAAGATTTTCCTTCTCCAAATAACCTTTTACCTTGGATTTAGTATTAGGGTTTCACATTCAAACCATAATATAAAACCAACAAAACCAACCTTAGCTCCTTATTACATAAAATTTTTATCAATATGGCAACAACCTAAAATGATGGTTAGATTTGATTAAATTATATAAAGACTATATTGAAACTTTTAAACCTTGATAATATTGATTTGGTTTTTTGTTTTCAATTTTTTTGAAAATAAGATTTGTTTCTTAACAAATTTCTAATACTACGATAGTACCTTCATTCATAGCTTGCCACAATAGTGACATTTAAAAATTATGTGGAATGCACTAAATAAATAAATAATAAATTAATAAATTATTTAATGACATGTTAGATAATAAATCGAAGGAATTTGTAGTACTAAATTTTTTTTCCATTTGTCTCTTCACAGTTTCTTTAGTATGTAGTGTACTGTTCTTTAAATCATACCCTATTGAATTTATAGTAACATATATATTAAATTGTTTATAGTTTTTTCTTTTGTAAATAGACTTTTGCCTCTGGGTTTAAAAATAGTATTTATTTGGTCTTTAAGATTTTATTTGTCCTTGAAATTTGAAAACTGTTTTTAAATAATATTATTAATTTGATCATTGGTTGATATAGTAATTTTTAATGAGGTGTCAAGTTTATATTATTTCAAACTTGGGTGCTTATCCTTTTATTTTTTCTTTCCACTCAATCACTCTCTTGTCCCTTCTCTATTCTCTTCAAAAAGTTGAAGGACTAAAATAGATATTTTGAAGATAAGATCTAAATATAACAAAGTTGAAAATATGTGAACCGAATGATATTTAAACCAAACATTTTTTTAATTAAAAATAACTAGAAGTATGTCAAACACATTTTTAGTTTATTAAATATTGAATTTAATACATTTAGTTTGGAGCATAATTTTGAATTTAGTTCCTATAATGGTTTAGAGTCTAATTTTAATGATTTGAGGTTAATTTTAATTTGATCTACTCATTTTAAAATTTTCAATTTGGTCTATTTTGTTAAATAGATTCTAATTTATCCATTTTTTTTTCTTTTACCCACCCCAATTTCTCCTTAAAAAAACATGTTCAAATTGTTACTCAAATTGTCCCCGCCACATTAGAATATGAAATTTATCTTTTAGATTTTAGCCACCTTATAAGTAGAAAGTTCTTTTTCATATTTCAAATTGAAGTATTTGTGATCTGTTCAACGATTAAATCTTAAAACATCTAGATTTTATTTTGATATGACATGTTGGAGATTTGTTGGTTGGCTCTATATTTTTTCTAAGGCAATTTGTGGTGGTTCTTGCTGTTGTCTCAAATGACGTCTTAACACCTATTTCATACAAAACTATTTCCTACGTAACATTTTTCTTTCCTAATCTAAAAGTTATATGTGGGATATTTTATTTCCAACTCTAAAAAATCTCAGTAGATGTATATTGCCCGAATTGTGCAACATTGTATTTTGATCTTTGCTCATTGTATTCCGCTTTATAAGTTCATCGATTGATAAGTGTAAAACATTAAAGATGATTTTTGTCTTAGGGGGAGCCTAAGGTGTCACACCCCGTTCTAGATTTCCCTTCACTTCTAGAACGAAGTGTGAAAACGTTAAACGTCACTTTTCTCTATGACATCTAACGTCCCAACTCTTAACATATCTTGTACTCAAGATCAAACCCAGACTTCCAAACTCATTTCAAAAAATAATCTATGTTCATTGACAGAGTTTAGGAATTTGATTAAATTTAAATCACAGTACTATTTAAAGATATTACAGAACAACAGTAAGGATTATTTTGAATAAAACCTCCCATGACATGCAACTCACAAATTCTAGCTGTTTTGGAATACTCTCAAATACATGCTCAAACAATACAACAGATGTTTAACAACACTAGTGGCGTTTGACGACTTAGCAAGCACCAGGAACTTGTCGCTACCTGGGGGTGGGGAAAAACATAAAATATGGAAGGCATGGGCTAAAGCCCAGTGAGTGGTAGTTTAATATAAACATAAGCTATCGCTTTCTAAATCATCAATAAAGTTTATCAAATCATTGAACAAAGTATAAAAGATTCAGCATCATCTCAAACATGTGCTAGTAAAAAAAAAAAGTGGCATGATCAACTCTCATAAGCACATTATAAAGCATTCAGTCGTTATTTGAAAACCATACCAACTCTGTACCCAAATACTCGTTTAAAACGGCGGGTTACTCTGAACAAAGAATGCCTCCCGCAGTGTAAACTAAATCACAAGGTCATACGTGCACCCAGAGCTGCCTCAAGGCTAAGATGTGAACCCTGAACCCTAATTTCTCTATTTAAGTATGTACCCTACTGAGACTAGTGTGATGAGTAGGTTGATGTGGAAACTAATGTGTAATTGTAGAGAAAAGGGTGAAAATGTAGAAGAAAAGTGTGAATTTGAAAGCATGACTTTTGGGGAAAAGCTTGAAAAATTGGTTAAGTATAACCCATGCGTTGGAAGCAAGAAAATTGACTAAGTGCTGTCCATGCGTTGACTTTGATCATTTAGAGGTTATTTGGGACGTTGAAGGAATCCAAAGTATGGCCAAGAGAAACTCATGCAATGTCTTGAGAGGTTAGAACAACGCATGCGGCAAAATGTATTGAAAGGTTAGAATAACGCATGCGGCAGCCAAATATATTGAAAGGTTAGAACAATGCATGCGACAGCCTCAAGTTGCGCATCCAAGGGCGCTGGACATTGGACACGATGGTATGTAGTAATGCGATGCAAGGGCATGCGATGATACAAGGGCATGCGGTGATACGGTGCAAGGCATACGGTGATGGATAGCATGCGGCGATGGAGGTATGCGACGATGGACGCGGCAGTACTATGCGATGGTATGCAGCGATGGATGCGGCAGTGTTACCCGATGGTATGTGGCAACACTATACATTGGTGAGGTGCTATGCGTTGGACATGTACTATGCGTTGGACATCTGAGGGCTTGTAGGCGCATAGGACAAGCTAGTAGTATGCGTTGAAAGAGTGTTGGTCATTATCCTAGTTGAATGCATAGAGCAAAGGTAAGCCATGCGAAAGGAAAGGATATGCGGCCAAAGATGAGCTTGCAAGCATCTAGCATAAGTGACCAAGTTGTGTCAATTAGATGCACAATGAAAGATTAAATGGACGCATACGTCGGTTGATGGTGTCCAGACATAGGAAAGTTGCGGCATTTTGATGGACGCATATGTGTGATTAGATGAACGCATATAAGATTGGATAGACATAGGAAAGTTGCGACATTATGTTTATCTGATTAATATGCTTGTTGAGATGTTGCTTGTATGTTTGTTTTGGAAACTGAAATTGTACCCGGGATACATAGTTAGCACGCTTGAAAAAGGTACTTGGCGGGAAAATATAGTCGGCTTCGGTCAGTGGAAAATGATAGTCGGTGACGACCGACAAGAAATATAGTCAAGTCACTTAAGCATAGTTAGCGGAAAAATAGTTGATGTGCACATTGGCGGGATAATAGGGTACAAGGAAAGTTTCCACAGGAATTGTTGTTGTCTTAGTATACGTGTGAAAGTAATGGGGATGTTTATATTATGTGATAACTAGTGGTCAAGCTGGAGTTGGTTGTTTTAACCAGCGGTCGAGCTGGGGATTGTCCAGCGGTTTGGCTGGAAAATAATAATGAACTTGTGGTAATGTTCTTGTTGACTATGCATTGCTTTCCCAAAAGTATATGTGAGGACTTTTTATTGTTTTATGTTTTATCCCCCCCTCCGGTAGCGTAATTAAATCTTGGATTTTTTTAAATGTTACATTGTTGTAAAATAAAATGGGCCTACTTAATCAGTTGATTGTTCAATATGTACATTGGTATCAAAGTTATTTCCGAAAGAGTTTTTAGGCAGTAAGTGTCAACGAAAGGGTTAATAACTGCTGCAGTTACGTCCTTTCCTAGGCTCAGAGGGTTGTCTGAGATGGGGTGTGATACAAAATATATCCGTAGTAAGAAGAATGCAGTTGTCGGTATTTAGTGGAGTGTCTGACAGTTAACGGATGGTGGATCCCATGACTAAAGAGTTTAATTAGTTATTCACGTACTGTTGGAGCTTTAAATTACAGGTTCATAAGGTCCCCTTGGTAGCTCAATGGATCTAAGTTGAGAATCAGTTCTTGGTATTGATTTAAAATGTTCAAATTGATAAGAGGAAATTTGATTATATATGATATGATCAGTGTGATGTATGAGATACATCAAGTAGAGGATTAATGTAAATGAGATTTACATTAAGTACCATAAAATAGAAAAAGAGCTATGGTTATATGTTTCATGAGATGAAATATTAAAACTATAGGTTATAAATATAATATGGTAAGTTGATTATCATATATATTTATAATAATATTAATTATTGGATAATTATCTCTTTTTCTCTAATAACCAATTGAGTGGGAGGTTATTGGTGGTTTTATGGTAATCATGAGATAAAAGGAAAAATGTGTTCCTAAATTTAGTTGATTTTTTGCAAGAGTTTCTATTCTCAGAAATCACTCACAGATTGCTGTCAAGTTAGAATTGTTTTCACTAAACGATAGCTGAAAGAGAGATTAAACGATCGTGGAGTGACATTACAAGATAGTTCACTCAGCTGGTTGTAGCTAAACGATCGTAGGCCTTTTGCTATACGATATCTTGTCTTCTTCTAAACGATTGAGCATTAGTTTATACGATAGACACATCTCATCTCCCACTTGCTTAATCGTCTACACGATTGTTATTCCTCCGATATCTTCCTCTAACTAAGTCCACACAGAGCCCACACTTCTGGATTCTCACACCGAGAATATCAAGATAGCCATTGTGGTGGCGTCCTCACTCAACTCAACTCAACTCAAGGTTTTTGAGGTTGTTCGTTGGATTCGTGATTTTGGAGTTCGTTGAGTTCATGTTTGCTGATTGATCGTGTTGTGTTGCGGTCGTTGTATTCCAACGTTCGTGTGTTGCTGTCTTGGAGATTGAACGAGCGTTCATGATCGAGGGCATTTGAAGTATGAGTCTTAAAAGGTATGTATTTGTTATCCCTTGATCTTATTGTAAAGCATGCTGTAATTTCATAATGAGCATGACCTGTAAGTTTCCGTTTCTTGACTATAATTGTTATTGTTCAATTTCGAGAGGAATTTGAAACGATCATTCCGCTGCTCATGGAAATCCTCACATCTAATTTCCTTCATACTCATTTATTTATTATGAGTTTAGATGATTTTGATATTTTATTTTTATTTTCAAAAATAAATTTCAATATTTTTCAAAAAACTCGACAACCCGAACAATTTAGACTACTCAACCAAAACTATAAGGGTTGGATTGAGTTAGGTCTCGAGTTTGCTAAAAAAAATAGGTCGACTGGATAATTGATCAAAATATGATGATGTTTTTAAAAAATGGCCAAAACTATTTTAGTTTGGAAAATTAGCCAAATGACTAAATTTACTGACTTTTTTAAAATCTACAAATGGATAGATTTACTCTTAGAATCCCTATGATTATGGTATATTTTAAAAACAAATCTAATAACTTAAAAACAATATCTAATAAAATGTAAACTACCCATACCAAAAGCCTAGAAAAATAAATAATGTTTTCGAAAAAAAAACACGAAAAATTATGTAACATTCCCGAATCTCCAAAGAAAATACCTGGCATATGACCACCATGACAATAAATTCCTCCACCAACCTTTCAAATCATATCATGTACATTATCTCGTTTTTGAAGAATAATATTTTGAACTAAAAAATAAATAATGTTGCAACTTCATATTGAGTCAGGTAAATATATGGTTAAAATATTTGTTTGAGTATATAATTATCATGTAAGGCACACAAGTACCTTGAACTTAACGACTAAAAGTTTTATTAAATCATGAGATTTTTTAGGAATACACCTTCCATAGAGATATTTTTAGGGATGACTAAAAGGATGCATTTTCAAAATAAAAAAGGGTAAAGTGGGAAAACATAATAAATGACTACACACGTTTAGACATTTTTCATTAAAAACTAAAAATAGACATTCTTAATTCCAAGCCACGTTTAGACATATTCTATAATTTCTCACCTTTAAAATTTGGGTTGGATTAGAGAATAAAATTCTGACCTTTTAGATTCTCAATCCAATCGAATTGGTCCAAAAAATACCCTTAATCCAACCAAACCAGCTTGCCTTCACCTCTACAAGATTTATCATGGTTAATAAACAAAATAAATTTTAAATTTAAATAACTATTAATTACTTTATTTTTAAGTTTTGGAATATGTATGTGAACTACTAGACACTTTGTCATGAAATGGACTCCAATATTTAATGGTCTGTTTCGTAAGCAAATAAAATTCTGTTTTATATTTTCACTGAGTTCAGTAAATATGCATTTGGTTGGTAGTCTGGATTTTGTTTTCGAAAATTGTTTCCGAATTCTAAGATCCAAACTGTATAAATTTTTAAACAATTTTTTTTTTTTTTTTTTTTTTATGTTTTCAGTATATCCAGATTTTGAATTCAAAATTTTAAAATACAAAACTATATTACAAATCATAAAAACAATAACAAAATAGTATTTTATGTTATAAACTCAATTATTTTTGTTAAATTAAAATATGTAATATATTGTATATTATATATTATATGATATTACAAAATAATAATTATACAAAATTTTAATATAAAAAAGTTCATTGATTAATTAGTAATAATTTATACTCAACTTAATATTTAATGAGTAACTAAATATATTTTCAAACACATTTTGAAAATTTGTTTAAATTGGAATTTAATTTCTAAATCTACTAATTACCAAACATATATAGAATACATGAAATAAAACTCTATTTTCTTTTAATCATTTATTTTCAAAATTATGTTTTTAGATTGCCTATCAAATAAGCTCTAAGAACCCAAACCTTCCTTTTTAGAAGATCAGATTTTAAAGATACTAAGAAATGAACGCGTGTTTCAAAAGTGATTTACTAACAATCTTTTTGTCAACAATAAAAACCGTTAAGATTTTTTTTAATCACTTTTAACCATTCCAAATTCAATCTCAAACTTGCCCCAAAACAACAATTTTATCCATGAATTTTGCATTTGATTTCATTTTGGTCCATCTATTTTTCCGGCTCTAACTAAGCTTTGCGTTCAATTTTCATGTTTTAGGCATCTTTTTTTTCCCTATTTTTTTCTTTCTTTATTCTTCTTTAAGATTTTCCCCCCCTCTTCATCTCCATGTTATCTTCAAGAAAACAAATATTTTTAAACCTCTCCGTGGTTTTGTTTTTCGTTTCTTAAAAAAATAAAAATATTAACATTTTAAAGGGCACTCACCTCTTTGTTTTTCTTTTCTTTTATTTTTTTAAAAATTATAACAGTTGAAATGACACCATCTCTTTGTTTTTTTTTTCCACAAAGATTTAAAACATTTTGAAAGGTTATAAGGTCAAAGTGAAAATTATCACAAAGATGTAAGGACAAAAAAATAATAATAATAATAAATAAATAAATAAAAATTATTCATCACAACTTCATTTGATATAGTATAGATGATTATTGTTTCAAGAAAAAAATGTCTTATTAAAGCTCAATCGATAACAATAAAAATATCTTATCAAAGTTTAATCGATAACAATAGAAACATCTTATCGCTAATTTGAATGATGTAAACTAAAATAAGATTAGTTAGGCATCCTTTGATATATTTACCAAACCCCACATGTCATTTCATAAACTTTTAAGCACTTGAAAAAAAA